>NW_024081766.1:58132-236380 GCF_003009895.1 Hyaena hyaena | reverse complement strand
AAAAAAAAAAGGGGGGAGGGCAGCTCTCAGGCAGGGATGGGCGTGGCGTGATCCAATGCCTCAGGCGGGAGCTCTGCCTTGGCGGTTGTGGGGAGGAGAGTGACGGTGCTCCGGTCCCTTCTTGAAGCAAGCGCTGCCCCTCGCTTTTTTGGGCGTGTAAACTCCCCGTACCGGGGGCGCAGCTGAAGTTGGTTGCACTCTTCAACCCAGGCCAGTTCCAATCCCCAAATCCCAGTCTGCGCCCCGCTGAAATTGCCTTAGACACAGCTTCCCAGGCAACCCCCTCGGGGCGATTCCAGGCCCCCTGCCGAGCTCTGGGGGCGGAGTCAGAATCGCTGCTTCCTTCTCTGGGTCTGGCTGGCGCGCATGCGCGGGGGCTTGCCTGCCGGGTGTTCTGAACCTGAGCCCGATTAGAAGGCTCTCTCAGTGGCTTCTGCGTCCTTTTTCTCCCAATCTCTCAGGTTTTGTAAGGTTTCCAATGGCTTCAGATCTTTTCTGTGTGATGTATGGGCACGAGTGCAAGTACGGAGCTCCTTACTTCTCCGCCATCTTGCCCCCTCTCAGAAGAACACTTTCTGTCTGATTTTTAAAAGCAAGGGTCAAAGAATCTTGCCAAGAGATGTTGTTCCTGCTCAAATATGTCATCGATTCTTTTATCTTTCAATAGGATTTGTGATGTTTGTTTGGCTACAGCCACGGAGTCCCTGCTGCCTCTCTTTCCTTTGGAATGAGAAGCTTGTAAAAGAAAGCCACAATCCCATATGGCAAAATTTTAGAAATCAATCAGTGTAACAGGTATCATGCCATCTGCACATTATCCAGAAGCAAAATTAGGCAAAGCAAAACTCCCTAGTGGACAGAACACAGTGTGTAACCACCCAAAACTTCCACACCAGGAAAAGGATGCAAAATTACTTTTTGGAAAGTAGGGGAAAGACTTGAATGCATTTATTACCAGAGGCAGAGACATGGTTACCCTTTTCTGAATATTTGGTGATCAAGAAAATCTACACCTTCAGAAAGGAAAGGTGGTGATCATTTTTCAGAAAAGGAACCCAGGGATAAAGGACTCAAAGCTCAAAGAAATACAAGTTATCAAAGGCATCAAACCATATGAAGAACAAGCTAATTATTACTTTCTGTTTCCTGGTAACAGAGAATATGATTCACTTCTTGTTTTCTTCCCTCCTTTTTTTTTTAATTTTGTGAATTCAGCAAATATATAGAGGGTTCTTAATATGTATGCTTTGTTTTCACTATCTATGGCTTGACAGATGGCAAATTGCATGATTTGTCTAAAATTATAGCATATGAGTCAGTGAAAAGATCTAGGACTCTCTGTTATCAATGAGAGATAATGTAAAAGACATTGGCAAGTAAGAATAGAGAGACAACCCAAGAATGTACATTTTCTTTAGCTAATCTAGTAGTTCTTTAGGATGTGAAGCACATTTTGCATTACATCATTATAAAAAATGAAATAAGGGAGTAATTATTAGTAGCATATCATATAATTCCAAGTTGGGAAACATTTTGTTTCTATTCTATTACACAGAGAGTGCAAAACATTTTAGGAATCACAGATACCACCAATTAAAGCTACTTAAAGCCAAATTGACTATTCACTTCGATAAATTTACTACCACCAATCCTTCCATCAAATACCTGATAGAATGGATTATTTATTCATAAGAGTTGACCTTTTAGCATTCATTGAAATGTATAGATTGAATGGAAGCTACAATACAATTAATTCTGGCTAAGCAATTGTTTTTGTTTCAAAAGCCTGGATATTGCAAATGTGTATGGCCTGAATTACCTAGATCAACATTTCTTTAACTTCTCATGCATAAATACAAATTATCTAACTGTTCCAAACAGTCTTGAATCAACATCTCCTAATAATGTCTACAACTTAGATATCTACAGTATAAAGTTAAAAATAAATCTTACGGATTTTTTTTCTCAAAATTTACTAAGAAACCCTTAAATTTTCTATTCCTTTTCTTTTTCGGATACCTAACATTTTGCTGAGATAAAATAGAGCTATTTTCCAGAAAAGCTAATCACCATGTGATTCATCTACCAAAGAATAATAAATATGAGAGACAAGAATGTCTTCAACATGACAAGTGAAGTGGATTTCTGCCCACTCTTCATGCTAATAAAACCCAAATAATCAAGATTATTTCCCCAGGTAGAGTCACTTAGTCTTTCGTGGCCAATAAGATAAGACTGACAAAGTAGCCGATCATCTATTGGATTCTCAATTCCACGAGCCCTGCAAGGTCTCACAGTAGACTGTTTCTCCAATAAAAGACTTGTCACATTTGCAAAAGTCAAGGTGATTCTTGAAAAACCCCACAGGATCTAGAACAACGATTGATATAAAATACAGGTACATTGGAGAATGACTTAAAAATACTATAGATGCTGAATGAGGGAATAAACTAAAGAATGGCTTTCTGACATTTCCTAACTCTGGTCCACTAAGAAATACATTTTAAAATGGTAAATATCCACCCTTCAAAGTAGCGAACGTTCTTCTTTTCGCAGCCAATTGGCTTGTCCATTTTTCTTTTCTCTACATGAGGCCAGTTGCAGGAAAGCCACTCTTGACTATGTCTGTTTTTAAGCGACTGCTTTCAAATATGGGCGGCTCTTGGTGCTTTTGAACTACACAAAAAGAAAAGAAAAGGATGGTCCTTTCTTGAACGCTAGTTAAGAAGCAGACATGTCATCAGCAGATGTGCCTAAGTGCTTTGGCAGATGCCAACAAGAAGCATGCGCAGCCTCAAAGTCGGCACAGCTGTGGAAGATGTCTGCCTCCTGCCTGAGAGGATGTGGCCTCAGGAGCCGGAGGTCCCGCCTCCATTGTGTTCCTCTGTGAATTTTAATTTCAGTGAAATGGAATCCTAAGAAGGGAGAACGGTAGGATTTTTTTTTTTTTTTTTTTTTTTTTGCTCCTTAGATTGGGAATAAGTATAGCTCATTAGGACCGGAAGTGCAGAAGTAGAGATGGAAACAAAGAGATAATTCACGGAACAAAGAGATAATTCATCCATAAGGATTGTTATGGATGAAAAAAATGTTCAGTCCTCAATCATAGTCAAGGGGATATAAATGGACGCCAAAGTCATGTACCAATTTTAATATCAAAAACTAGCAAAAAATTTTTTTAAAATGCCAACACCATTTGCTGGCATGAGAGAGATGAGAAGGGCACTTTCATAGATCACTAATGGGAATGTCAACTAGGACCGAGTTTCTGGAGGAACGAAAAATGACAAAATGCATCAAAAGCCTTTAAAATGCTCATTTTCTTTGATTCTGGTACTTAGGACTAATAAAAATTTGAAAAGAGGTGATTTATTAGATATGCTATTCACCTTACACAAGAACGTACTCCTAGCCAACAGTAAAGCCAAGTCTTTCGGGACATCTGGATCACATTGCTGCTAGGTGTTTGAAAGAGTTCAATGCTATTTGTGACTGCACTTGAATCCTAAGGCATTTTTAGCTTTGAAATATTATTTTATAATCTAGAAATGAAATAGATAAAGCAAGGCACAGATGAACAGCTTTTTAAGTCCAAGTCCATTGAAAATGCTTAGATCTGCTGTTTTATCTCATGGAAACCACATTCATTTAATTGAAGAAAATCTCCAAAGATCAGATTAGTAAGGGGTGCTTGATAACGAGTCAAAAACCATTTTCCTCACAAGTAGCATAGGACATATTAGAATAAATTGAGTTCATTTTAATCAAGTAAGCAGCCTTGAGAGAACGGATTCTTACAGGCAGCCTTAGAAATGTCAATAATGTAAATGCACAGCAAGAAATGAACCCACATGTCCGCTGACCTGGCATCTGAGGTTTTTGTGAATCCTCTTCACTTTGCTTCACTGCACACCTACAATTGAATTACACTTTTGAGTCCTGTATGGGCTATCATTTGGCTCCCTACAGGAGTTGGCTTCAAAAGGATAGACCATAAACACAGCTAGAATGGCCATGATCGCAATGACAATAATCTTTCAAAAATACCTAAAATATGTCATGGGTCTTAGGAAGCGATGAGTCACCTGTGTTTAACTGACTGAAAACAAACGGAAAAGCGGCAATGTAAAAACTCCTCGGCACAGTCCTGCGTCCTCACTTCTGACTGAACTCTACATAATGGCTTGGGAAGAGTGACACGAGAGGACAAAAATGTCGTGATGAATTGCTACAAGAAAGGATCAAGTAGCCCTGGTAATTAAGAGTCTGTCACTTTGATATGAAGAAGAGACTCACAAGAGGTGCCAGATATCTGGGGAAGACGTGTGCCTGTCATTTCAATGCAGAGGCAAAGGAAAATCAGCTTGATTAGAAGAGGGCACTTTGGCAAATAAGAGCACTTTGTGGTTTCTGAGAGCTCGTGTTCTCGCAAACATTTTTTTTTAAAGGGAAAAAGCAAAAGCTGCCCATTAACAACAGTTCCTTTAAGAGCACTGAAAACAGCAAATAGCATTGGATAAGAGCTGTCACTTAGGTCAGTCCACACATCTGTGGTATGGGGCAGTGTCCTGCATCTAGTATATCTGACAGAGGCAACATCTCACTTGGACTTAAATGGAAGGTGGCTCCTCAGAGATGCAGTTACTTTTGATGGCAGATTGTTGGATTTGGAGACTTCCTAGGATAAGGTGACCAGAGCAATGTGGCCTGAGAGATACATGACCACTTTGCTCTGCGTGTCCTTTAAGGACTTTTTTTAAGTTTATGTATTTATTTTGAGAGAGAAAGAGCACATGCACGTACACACACACACACACACACACACACACACACACACACCAGTGGGGGAGAGGCAGAGAGGGAGGGATAGTGAATTCCAAGCAAGACCTGGCGCCGTCAGCACAGAGCCTGATGCGGGGCTCCAACCCACAAACCATAAGATCATGAGCTGGGCCAAAATGAAGAGATTGGGACCCTCCACTGACTGAGCCACCCAGGCACCCCTTCCTTTAAAGATGTCTAAAAATCTTTTCATCCAGGCACTTTAAACACAATGTATAATTCAATAGTATCCTTTTTTTTTTTTTTTTTTGGATATGGAAACTAACCATCAGAGAGATCAAGTAACTCACCCAAGATCACACAGCCCAGAAATAGGAGAATAGGAATCTGCCCTAAGGTTTGCCAGACATTTACAAAGTCTGTATCATTTCCCCTGAAGTATGATGGCTATCTGGTCATCTTTTTGTTAACTCATCATTTTATAGGCCAGTTCCTTTTCATCAAAGCTCACAATGTTCATTGGCTTGTGTTTCTCTCATTTTACCAGAATGATCCCTTCATAAATACTTTTAGAATCTAAAGGAAAAGGAGGTTGAGTTTGCTCCCATGGGCTTCTAGGACCATTACACAAAGGAAGTCTCCCAGAGAGTTATGTTGAGCAGGGCAAGAGGAAAAGATTAGAATTCACAGCTAGTCCCTCCTTATGGTTTTTGATTTGATTCCCTGAGTCCCATTGTTACTGAGCCCTCTGGAACTTAGGCAGTAGAAGAGAAATGCAGAAAGTTCTAAACAGGTCAATTAATTAATTGTGTTATATCTACCAATATTCTCTCACATTAACTAGAATAATTGAAAGTTGACTACAGTAACAGTGAGGTTACTGCTGAAAATTGGTGGGGTCGGTCTCACAAAGCAGAAAGGGTAAAGTTACCAAAAGTAGCAAATCACTCTTCTTCTTCTTCTTCCCATGGAAAAGGACAAAGAATGCAGACTACCTAATAGAATACTAAGACACCATTTTGTTTCTCTTTAAAAATAATTTGGATAATATTCAAAGATGCTTAATCTCTATTAACTTTCATGTAAGTGATAGGTGATACTACCAACCATATCAATAATAATGATGAAGAAAAACCTAAAGTGGGTTCTTGATAGAATGGCAGATAGCATTAAATGTAGGGGAGAGGAGAAACATAAATTTGTTAAGAATCGTCGAATGCCAGGAGCACCTGGATGGCTCGGTCGGTTAAGTGGTCTGACTCTTGATTTTGGCTCAGGTCATGATCTCCTGGTTTCGGGGTTCAAGCCTTGCATCAGGCTCTAGACTGACTGCAAGGAGCCTGCTTGGGATTCTCTGTCTCCCTGTCTCTCTGCTCCTCCTCTGCGTGCTCACTCGCTCTCTCTCTTTCTCTCAAAAATAAATAAATAAACATTTAAAAAAGAATCCTCAAATGCCAGAGGAACCTCCATAAGGTTCTTCACAGAATTTACCTCATTTTAATACAGAAAAAAAAAAAATCCAAGCACTATGGGTATTTTTGTCTTCACTTTGCAGATAAAATAACTGAGGAACAGTTCTGCAGCTAATCAGGACAGGGCTGTCAACACTTCAGAAGCCTTTCCTCATTCCGCTACACCATGCTAAAGCATCTGGGCTCTCTCCGCTGGTTCTCCTTAGCCTTCGTGATTGAAGACATGCATTTAACAGATGGGAAAGGGTGCATTGTGGCTTTATAGTGGAGTGCAGTATTCCCCTATGTGCAGACAACTTGTCACGTCCCTCATTAGCATTAGCATTCAACCAACTGAACAAACTAGCCCAGAATTAGCATCAGGAAAAATGAAAGCGCTGCCTTCCTGGCACAAGCTGGATCAACATCTAATTAACTCCCTTTAACAGCCCTTTCAAGGAAAGAGCTGGGATTATCAGCTGCTTGACAGATGAGGAAACTGAGCTAAAGAAAGCCAAAAATGACTTTTCTAGCATCACTCAGAAAATAGTTACAGAGCTGGAGAACCGTGGCCTTTGGGCTCTTCTTTGAGTTCATTGGGAAGCGCATTCCACATCAAGCAGGAAGCACTATAATATATAGCACCAGCTGCATAAGCCAATTATTCCTGGAAAATAAAATACTATAGAAACATTTTTGAAAAAAAATGAAAACTCATGGCTTAATTTTGATGACAGCCATCTAGGTAGGGGAAGGAACTAACTAGTGCATATAGGCCAGAACTTTAATTTAGCAAATCAATTCTATTTTCTGCAAATGATTTCATTAATATGTTCCTAAGTGTTGAGTTCTGCAGTTTGGAACAGGCAACATCTCTAATAAATATTCAGTGCCTGTCAGGTCCCAAATGTGCATAATAAATAAACTTTCACTGTAGAAACCCAACCATAAGACTAAATCCCATTATTTCCAGGTCATTCAAAACAAGCTTTTGAAAACAGATCATAACTCGGATTTCCTGCAGTTTAGTTTTGTCCCCTCACTCATTGGCTTCGATTTTTCTGGTTTTACCTATCAAAATACCAATACAATTTTTCACAGAGCTAGAACAAACAATCCTAAAATTTGTATGGAACCACAAAAAACCCCAAAGCTGGAAAAGCAAAGCTGGAGGCATCACAATTCCAGGCTTCAAGTTATATTACAAAGCTGTAATATAGTCATTAAAACAGTATGGTACTGGATGTAACAAAAATAGACACATGGATCAATGGAGCAGGACAGAAAACCTGGAAGTGAACCCATAACTATATGGCCAATTAATCTGCAGCAAAGTAGGAAAGAATATCCAATGGGAAAAAGACAGTCTCTTCAACAAATGGTGTTGGGAAAACTGGGCAGCACTATGCAGAAGAATGAAACTGGACCACTTTCTTACACCACACACACCAATAAACTCAAGATGGATTAAAGACCTAAATGAGAGACTTGAAACCATAAAAATCTTAAAAGAGAATACAGACAGTAACTTCTTTGACATTGGCTGTAGAAAGTTCTTTGTAGACATGTCTCCTGAGGCAAGAGAAACAAAAGCAAAACTAGACTATCAGGACTCCATCAAAATTAAAAGCTTCTGCACAGTGAGGGAAGCAACAGAACTAAAAGGCAACATATGGAATGGGAGCAGATATTTGCAAATGACATATCTGATAAAAGGTTGGTACCCCAAATCTATAAGGAACCTATAAAACTCACTCAACACTTATGGGGCGCCTGGATGGCTCAGTCGGTTAAGCATCCGACTTTGGCTCAGGTCATGATCTTACAATCCATGAGTTCAAGCCCTGCTTTGGGCTCTGTGCTGCCAGCTCAGAACCTGGAGTCTGCTTCAGATTCTGTGTCTCCTTCTCTCTCTGCCTCTCCTCTTTTTGCACTCTGTCTCTGTGTCTCTCTCTCAAAAATAAATCAACATTATAAAAACCTTCAACACCCAAAAAACAAATAATCCAATTAAAAAATGGGCAGAAGACATGAATAGACATTTTTCCAAAGAAGACATCCAGGTGGCCAAGAGGCACATGAAAAGATGCTCAACATCACTCATCATCAGGGAAATGCAAATCAAAACTACAATGGGATATCACCTCATACCTGTCAGAATGGCAAAAAATCAACAACATGAGAAATAACAGGTGTTGGCAAGGATGTGGAGAAAGGGGAACTCTCTTGCACTGTTGGTGGGAATGCAAACTGGTGCAGCCACTCCAGAAAATGGTAACTCAAAAAGTTAAAAAGGAACTATCCTATGGTCCAGCAATTACACTATTAGGTATTTACCCAAAGAATACAAAAATACTAATTCAGAGGGATACATGCACCCTGGTATCTATAGCAGCATTACCTACAATAGCCAAATTGCAGAAAAAGCCCAAGTGTCTGTCGACTGATGAATGAATAAAGAAGATGCAGTATATATATATATATATAAATACACACACACACACACACACACACACACACACACACACACACATAAATGGAATATTACTCAGCCATAAAAAAGAGAGAAGCCTTGCCATTTGCAATGACATGGATGGAGCTAGAGAGTATCATGCTAAGCAAAATAAATCAGTCAGAGAAAGACAAACATCATGTGATTTCACTCATATGTGGAATTTAAGAAAGAAAACAAATGAGCAAAAGTTAAAAATGGAGAGAGTGGCAAGCCAAGAAACAGACTCTTACCTATATAAAGCAAACTAAGGGAGATGGGTGGGGAATGGGTAAAATAGGTGTTGGGAATTAAGGAGGGCACTTATAATGA
Organism: Hyaena hyaena; assembly: GCF_003009895.1. NCBI lineage: Eukaryota > Metazoa > Chordata > Mammalia > Carnivora > Hyaenidae > Hyaena > Hyaena hyaena. Next base: position 227,323 of record NW_024081766.1, on the reverse strand, counting down.
TAAGCACTGGCTTTTGCATGGAAGCGTTGAATCACATTTTATGCCTGAAACTAATATTACACTGTATGTTAACTGACTGAAATTTAAATAAAATTTTCAAAGAAATAAAATAAAATAAATAATTAAAAAAGAAGAAAAATAAAGAAATGCAATCAGAAAGAATTTATGTACTGGCCACTTATTGAGAGCACTCAATAGCTACTAGCTGCCTCATGGAAATAAAGATAGTTTTGATGTGAGATATAATAATAATACTACTGCTACAGTTTTTAACCTCTTATAATGCATTGGGCACAGTGACAAATCATGCTTGATAAGCATTATTTCCTTTAATCCTTACAGGAAACCTCAGAGATAGTTGCTACTATTTATTATAATTCATATTTTAATGATATGGAAACCGAGGCACAGCATGTTGGCATATTTCACCCAGGTGTAAGAGTCAGAGCAGGCATTCAAACTCAAGACTCTGATTCTAGTGCCTGAAATCTTATCTAACGTTCAAGGTAATTCTTCTACCAAGAAGATGACACAGAGTTGTGGAGCCAGCGTGTCTGCTGAATAAAGCAGTCCCAATTCCCAAGGGATGATCAGACTGGGCTGTTAGCCAGTATGCTGTATTATCCCTCATACTTTGTAATAAAGACCATGAGTCATCGACTATCAGTCAACAGGCATTTATGCAGTGTATACTGTGTGTAGAGCTCTAGACAAGGGACTGTAAGGGTAGCAAGGAAAATGGACAGAAAGCAACAAATTCACAGAGATCTACAATTTGACTTGCAGAAAGGAAGACGTGGCCACAAAAAGTATCGCTAAAGTAGAACCGAGACAACCTATGCCAAGGGTAGTTTGGAAAACAGAAATTCAGCCATTTATGTATTCTGAAGGCAGCAATTGAAATAAAAAACCAGTTAGGAACTGTACAGCAAGTTTATCGTAAGAAGTGATTACTTGACCAAATTTCATCATTTTAGCCCCAAACCAGTATACACACATGTGTGTCTGGGGTGGGGAGAGGGTGTAAGAGACGGCACGAAACTGGTTGATGACTAATTAGTGTTTATATCTGTTGTTTAATGTGTTCCATATGCTATAATTGGACTGCTCGTGTCGTTCATTGGATATAATATATGAACAGTTCAACTTCCCCCTTTGGTCTCTTGGTTCTTAGATCAGGATTTATACCATCAGCCTGCAGCCTCCTAGATTCACAGGCTTTGGCTTCTGGCATCCCTGCTTTTCCAGCTTGTAGACAGCAGATTGTGGGACTTCTCAGCCTCCATAACCGCATGAGCCAATTCCTATAATGGCATTCCTATATCCATATCCATATCCATATCCATATCCATATCCATATCCATATCCATATCCATCCACCTATAGATATATATCTTATTGGTTCTGTCTCTTCAGTGAACTCGAATATACCATGTAACAAAGCACCTCAAATCAGTGATCTACACCTATACTTGTTTCCTGCTGGTCACACATCTTTGTGATTGAGTTTGGTCTCAACTAGATGGATCTGCCCTCGACAGCGGGTCTGTGGGTGGGCCAGGGAAGCTTAGGTTTGCGCTGTGGCATATTACCGGCTCCACTTCACAACTTTCTCATTCTTTGCCTGACACCTGCAGGATTACCGAGGCATTTTCTTCTGGAGTCAGCAGAGGAGCGACAGGGTGAGCAGAAGCAAGAAAAGACCTTGAAAGTTGAGTGTTCAGCACACTAGCACATCAACCTACATGCCAGTGAATGATAAAGCAAGTCACAGGTTCAAGCTTAAAATCAAGAATAAGAAAATAAACTCCTCCCGCAATGAGACCATGGAAAGGATGTGGATGTAGGGAGAGGTGAAGACTCTACTCAATCTACCACAACTTGGTAAGGAATGAGGAGTTTATTCTGTTGTAATGGTATTGGGAGGTTTTAGCAGAAGAATGACATGATCCCACTGATATTTTAGAAAGAACTCACATACTGCTGTACAAGAAAATATAGATCAGGGAACAAAGGTGAAAGCAAGATCAGTGAGGAGACCATAGCAGTAGACGAGGTAGGAGTTGGCGTAACTTTGATTAGATTGTGATAATGCGAAATGCACAGAGGAGTGGTTTCACCAGGATATAACATAAAAGTAAATTCAACGATTGCTTATGAATTGTCTGTGGGACATTAAAGCAAAGGAAGGAAATCAATAATACCCAGGCGACTGTTGGTGCCATTTATTAAGATGGGGAAAGCTGGCAGAGGAGCAAGTTTCCAAGAGCTTGTCAGCTTTGGACTTCTTAAATTGCAAATGTTTATTAGACATCCAAGTAGGGATATCAAGTTGGCAACTAGATGTATGGATGTGGATTATAGCAGGAAAGTCTGGGCCAGAGGTATATATCTGGGAATCATTCAATTAGTATGACTTCAGTTTCATTAACAGAAGAGGCAACTTAGAGTATTTCTAACAATCAAGAGAAGTTGTTCTCTCATATACCAGGAAGTTCATAGATAAACAATTTCAGATTTAATATATTTAGCAACTCAGCTACATCATAAAGCCTGGACTTCTTTTTACTTTTCTGCTCGCTCTAGCTTATTCAGTGTGGTAATTAATAGTGTCATGGTTAAAAGATGGCCACTATAGTTCCAAGTATCACATGCAGATGAAAATATGAAAGGCAGAGGAAAAGAATATTTCAAGGTGGAGGGAGTGATAAACTGAACTAAATATTCCTCATTGTTCAAGTATAATGGACTCTGAGCACTGACTATTGGGTTTAAAGAAGTCATAGGGCACCTGGGTGGCTTCAGTCAGTTAAGCGTCTGACTTTGGCTCAGGTCATGATCCCACGGTTCGTGGGTTCAAGCCCTGCATCGGGCTCTGACAGCTAGCCTGGAGCCTGCTTCAGATTCTGTATCTCCCTCTCTCTCTGACCCTCCCCTATTCACGCTGCCTCTCTCTCCCCCTGAAATAAATAAAACATTTAAACCAAAAAAAAGTTAAAGAAGTCATTGGCGACCATGAAAAGAATAATTTCCATGTATTGTGAAGAATAAAAACCTAAGAGGAGTGGGATCAAGAACGAAGTTGTGAAGGGGAAAACAACGCTTTTGGGGTCTTCTAGGTAACATAAATGGAGTTGCAAAGTAGTCTGAACCTCAGAGGAAAAGGTTGGGCAGTATATGTATCCTACTGGAAAGAGCCACCACAGAAGCCTTGAAAGGGGACGGGAGAGCGAATGCTTCAAAAATCGTAGAGACTATTGGACCAAAAAGAAAACTCTAAATCATCATCTGGAAAATAAGAGGACTTCACGAGGTGACCTCTAGGCCTTCCTTCAGTAGTCCGACTGATAAATCCTACATTCTGGTATGAATGGCCTTGTGAACATTTGGAATCTTCTCCCACCATATTGTGGTTTGGTAATTCTCGATAGGGCCTTAGAAGAAGAGGTAGAGCAAAATACCATGGAGACTACCCTCCTTGTTAACTTTACTGGTTCATTTCAAATTAAAATATTCTTACCCTCGAGTTAAACTATTCATAGATACATAAAGAAAAAAACCCAGTCCCAATCTCTTTCACTGTAAACACTGCCTCTAGGATTATATACAGTCGTTCCTTCTGTCCCTCCATTTGTCCATCTATTGACCCACCCAGCTATCTGTGTACGTGTGTATAGGAAGTAACTCCTCCCTTTTTCTTTACACAGAGTTTGTGATCTCAATTATACTTCAAGGGCATTCTTCCAGTTCATAGCTATATAGCTAATTCAGTTTTTAATGCCCACATAAGAGCACATAAATTTTCCCTAATTTTATGTACTTGGAAGCCATTTTTCTTCATTTTCGTGTGTGTGTGGGGGAGAGATTGTGGGTGTAGGCTTTGGCCACTACAAAGAGGATACTTAGATGTAAGAGTATGCACTATCTCTTTATTTCACTGTGATACATTCCCAATAGTGGAAGTGTCCAAAATTATGTGCATTTCTACATTTTAATAGATCCTAACAGATTATTTCTGAAAATATTTGTAGAAATGTATATTCCCTTTGGCAATCTAAGAGCAGACCTGTTTCCTTGGGATTTCCTAAGAAGTATACCATCCCCCCTCCATTCAAGGAAGTCACCTGTGGGGGAGATGAGGGCATCTTTGCCTCTCCAGCACTGTCCTTACAAATCACTGTCCCAGTGAGCCATAAGAGGGACAGGTATGTACCATGTGTCTTGGATGATGTGAGCCTTTCTAAGGCTGTAGAATCATTGCTCTGTCAGCTCTTTTTTCTCCCCAAGGGCCCAGATCTGAGCACTGAGTAAAAGGAGAGGCTTAGGCCAGGTCTGTGTGGTCAACTGTAGCAAGTATCCTCAAATTTACAATATAAGGATTCAATATTTTAATTATTTGAAGACACCTAGGGAGCCATGTACTACTACACCCAAGTGAGAATCTAACTGAGAGCCAAATTAGAGCGCTTCCACCTTCAGAAAATAACATCTGATAGAAAAGAAATGGAGCGGGGCACCTAGGTGGCTCAGTTAGTTAAGCGTCCGACTTCGGCTCAGGTCATGATCTCACAGTTCGTGGGTTCGAGCCCTGCGTCGGGCTCTGTGCTGACAGCTAGCTCAGAGCCTGGAGTCTGTTTCAGATTCTGTGTCTCCCTCTCTCTCTGACCCTCTCCTGCTCACATTGCTTCTCTCTCTCTCTTAGAAATACATAAAACATTAAAAAAAATTTTTTTTAAAAAGAAAAGAAATGGAGCAATTGTACTTCGTGAGCAGTTTCAGGAAAAGGCATTTACTTGCTGTTGTGTAGACACAGCTGAACACAGAAATTTAAACCTTCCCCAGATCGCCAGTATCTTGAAATGAAGATGTTTGGTACACCATAAATTCAGCTCCCCTACCCCATGTTTTGTCAATACTATAATAACAATGTTGCCAATAACACATGTAAAAGGAAAGTTTATAGATGGTCAATAACAATGCCCATTGAGATGCTATCTCCATTATTTATATGCCTCACAAATAGAACCTTAAACGCACAGGGAAATCAATAGAATAAAGCGAAATCAATGCTCAGTTTATTCTTAAAGCTACCAGACTAAAGAATAATTTCAAAAATATAGATGTGCAATATGATAGGAGAGTTAAAAATTCTGACCATATTGTATTCATGCACACTGAAAATGCAACATTGGTTTTTATAAAAAAGGCTTAAGGCCTTTTACGGCTCTGTGTGTGTGTGTGTGTGTGTGTGTGTGTGTGTGTGTGTGTGTGACACACATTGTAAAAATTAAAAATAACTTCCCTAGAGTCGAAGTTTGTGTTTCAGCTTAAGTCAGCCCCAGTTGCTCTGTTGGTAGACAACTTCTGAAAAGATTTTCATAAGGTAGTCTCTTATGCAGATGAAAATCACTTGTTCCTCACCCAAACCTATCCCTCAAAGGTAGGTACTAGTTAGAAAAATAAGAACTTTTGGTAGCAAGGAATTCACCAGCTGAATTCAAAGCCATTCTCGATATATGGATTTGTATATGTGCTCAAATATAAAAGCCTTTCATGGTTCCATTATTGAAGCTCTCTTGACTTACTCCATTCCCAGCTTTGTACATGCCCTTGAACATCACAGTTTCAGAGCGACTTGGAGGACGATTTCAGCCTATGTGAACAGGCACCTCAACTCTGGATTTTCCCTGGAGTTACATATCGAGTACATATACAAACAGAGACAGAAGCTCAGGGGCTCGGGAATTATTGTGACAAAGCAAAGGATTATGTGTTGAAATTTCTCTGGTGGTTTTACATTTATCATCTACCCTTTTGTGAATTTCCTGGGTTTTGCTTTGGTCGCTTTTGCTTTGTTTATTTCTTGCTCTTTGTTTGAGTGATTTTAGATGCATTATGGAAAAATGCAAAAAGTTTCAACTTCATAGGCACACAGACAGTCCTGGGTTGAACCTTGGACTCGTCATTTTCTGGTTGTGCAACTATGAATACGTTCACCATTTATTCATCTGTAAAATAGGAATGATGATAAAACATACCTCACAGTTATTATGAGGAGCAATTGAGATAACGCATGTAAAGTGTGTAACAGTGCTGAATAGAGTCGAGTCAGTACATTAATGGCTACCACTACCACCACAGCCACAATCATGACTACTGTTTTAGTTTCTTTGGGCTGCTATAGCAAAACACTATAGACACACAGCTTTATAAACAACAGCAATTTATTTCATAACACCTCTGGAGACTGTGAAGTCCAAGATCAAGGCACCAGCACGGGACAGGTGAGGGTCCTCCTCCTTGTTCATTGCTGGTAACTTTTCACTATGTCCTTGATGGTGGAAGGGGCTAGGGATCCCTGTGGAGCCTTTTTTATAAGACATCTCCTGTTCATATGGATTCTACAGTCATGACTTCAGCACCTCCTGAAGGACCTGCCTCCTAATATCAACTTCGGAGGGTAGGGTTCTGATATATGAATTTTGAGGGGACATAAATATTTGGACGGTAGCAACTGTATACTTGATTACCTCGAAGGAAAATGTGGTGGACAGGGGAAGAAAAGAATTCTCTCCACCTCTTGAATTGGAAAGAGAGCCTTACCAAATGAAAGAAACAGTCTTTGTTAACAGAAGCAGACTTGATGAAATATGTATAAAGTCACATATTATCTTTCAAATTATTATGCTTCCAATTGAGCTAGTTTTCCAAACAGCTTATTTGGCATTAGAAACAAAACAATTGGCTAACTGACACAATTATTCTTCTAGTTGGTATCATGCAGATAAAGCCAGTTGGTGGGATAGAATTATTTGTTTTTCCACTGAGAAGGGGTAAACTTGCTGGGTGATATCTTGTGATGCAGTTGCAAAGCTCATAAAATCTGGTGTTCTTTGCCCAGGACTACTGGGCTCCTTTGTATTGCTGTGTTGAAGGAATATTTGCCTCTTGGAAATTATTAACATAGATGCTTAAAAAACAGGATTTTGGATGACAATAGAGCACATTATGCATAAGATGAAACCTTAGGCTAGTGAGCCTTTTATTTATCTTGATGAAGTGCTTGAAAAATGTAGGAGGGGCACAATCAGAGAGCTAGAATTGGCAAAATTGTATTCTGCTTCATTACCTGTCTATTACAATTGGAGAAACAAATGTGCAAAAATAAGGTCAAGAAATTGGACAGGGTTGTAGACTCACTGGTGCAGTCAAAACACAAGCCCATTTTCCTCAGTTAACGTCAACTTTTTAATGCATAATTTAACAATATGTAAGTAAGTCAGCTAAACACGACTCTCATTTTATGGTAGTTTCTATATTTTCCTTTATAGATAAAGAGGAGAGGGAAGGAGAGAGAGAGAGAGAATAAGTGCTATTCCATTAACTTATTACAGTAGAAACACATATTTTATTAAACTTAATAGAAAAAATAAAAGGAAACTAGATTATATATAACAGAATAGAGTCTATTAAACTATTATTCACTCAAAACTATAGTATCAAAAATTAGACTCTCATTCACACAAAAATAACCTGTGAAAAACTTTTTTTCAATAGGTATTCCAGGTCGAGGGAAGCCCTTCTGGGATGACAGAGTAAAAACCTCTCGATCGTCTACTTTTTTATGAAAGCACTGAGAACACTGACAAAATATTCAAACTCAACATTTTAGAAATTGAACTAATTAAGCAAAAGCTTGCAAAAATCCAAGGAATGTTTATTCAAGAAAAAGAGCCAAATCTCTGTAATATAGCAATTGTGAAGTGTTTAATCTTGACCTTTTCCATTCCCCTCTCCTCAGTTGGCAGTAACGTTGAAAATCAACAGCCTCCCAAGTACAGTAGCTGTGAAACCCAACAGCTAAGCAGTCACTGAAGAAGGAAGAGTTTGGAGCTGGCCCCAAATCCCCTTATATAAGGAAATGTCACTGCTTGACCTGTTCTGGCAGCTCTTGGAAAGGCCCCCACTTACATTGTCTTCATTTGAGCTGACCCATAGCATGACCAGTGCAGGCTGTCCTATTCTGAGGACATTTGTTAAAAATCATCAGCCACACTTGTACAACATCCCAGCTGCCTGAGGTGATGATGCCAGTTAGAACAAATGAAAGATTGACCAAAAACGTACATCTGGGGAATGAGATATTTGTAGCAGGCTGTGAAAAGCTCAAACGCATTTCTGGGAATATAGAAAACATGTGCAGGGTTATGTATTTACCCATGAAATACATGAGAAACATCTAATCTCTCATTTCCGGCTGGCCTTGGGGCTCTGCACGAACAGGAAGTGAAGGTGGGCACTGATTTGTAAAGTGACTGCTAGAACATGGAAGTCATGCTCCAACATATATACAGAGCCTCCTTACCAAAGCCTGAGAATTTATGGATTCAAAGCATTGAAGGAAACCTCTGTTAAATCACTGGCTGATCCTATTGAGTCTTCGTGGCCACACACAACTAAGAATACAGATTTTGCAGATTTAATTTAGAACAGTCACTAAGACAAGCAACAAAAGCAAGAAAAACTGAGAGTAACAACAGCAAATTCTTTTGGGGGAAGTGTATCTGATTTCCAGAATTCCATACTATACTATTTTAAATGTCAAGTTTTTGACAAAAGTTAGAGACACATAAAGGAATAAAAAAAGCATGTACCATATTCCAGAGCATAAGCAAGAAATAGAAACTTTATCTTTAAGAAGCCTAGATGTTGAACGTACTGGACTGACTCAGAATCAGACAGAACAAATATGTTCAATGAGCTAAAGAAAATCATATCTAAAGAATTAAATGAAAGTAGGAATGCGATGTTAGACCAAACAGAAAATATCAATAAAGAGATATAGATTATAAAAAAGGAACCAAATTGAAATTCTGGACCTGAAAAGCTCAACGACTGAAATGAAAAATTCACCAGACAGGCTCAACAGCAGATAGGAGACTTGAGCCAGCAGAAGAAAATAGCACACTCAGACATGGTCATTTGAGAGTATCCAGTCTGAGGACCAGAAAGTAAATGAACGAAGAAGAATGAAACAGAGGTTTAGAAACCTGTGGGATGCAATTAAAGACACCAAACAGCACATAATGGGAATACCGAAAGAAGAAAAAGAAAGGAGCAGAAAGAATATTTGAAAGAAAAAAAAAAAAAGGTAACGGCTGAAAAGTTCCCCAATGTAATGAAAACTATTAATCTACATCCAGGAAGCTGAAACAACTCCAAGTAGAAAAATTGGAAAACATGCTCACATAGTTAAACTTCCGAGGGACAAAACAAAACAAGAGAATCATGAAGGCAGCAAGTGAAAGTTGATTCATCAGGTACAAGGGATACTCAAGAACATTGAAAGCTAACTTCCCATCAGTAAACATGGAAGCTGAATGAAATAGACTATGAACAAAGATAGCCTTCAAAAACCAAAGGAGAAATTATGACATTCATAGATAAACAAACGCTGAGACTTTGTTGCTAGCTGACCTGACCTGTAAGAACTCCTTAAACTCTAAACCCTGAAAAGAATCCTTTGTGTGTAAATGAAAAGATACTTGAGAGTGATTTGAGTTCACATGAAGAAATAAATCACTGGTAAATGTAACTATATAAGTAAATAAAAAAGTGTAAATATTTTTTCTTTGTAAAGCATTTTCCCCTCCGATCTGATTTAAATGACAACTGCATAAAATAATAATCACATATCTCTGTTGATAGGCATAGAATACATAAAGATGTAATTTGCATGATAACAACAGCACAAAGAAGGGGAAAGGAAAGGGAGTGATATGGGGCAAAGATTTTTAGTCTATTGAAATTAAGGTGATATTAATCCTACTTAGACTGTTAAAAATTAAGATGTTAATTTTATTTTTTAATATATTTTTTAAGTTTATTTATTTATGTTGAGAGAGAGAGAGCAGAGGAGGGGCAGAGAGAGAGGAGAGAGGGAATCCCAGGCAGGTTCTGCTCTGTCCACCCAGACCCCCATGCAGGATCATGACCTGAGCTGAGATCAAGAGTTGGACGCTTAACTGACTGAGCCATCCAGGTGCCCCTAAGATGTTAATTTTTATCTCTAGGATAACTAGTAAGAAAAGAAGAGAAATAGTATGATAAAAAGAAGAAGAAAAAAGGTACACTTGAAAGCAGTATCATAGAACATAGTGAAGGAGGAATAGAGGCACAAAAAACACATAAGGCATACGGAAAACAAATAGAAAATAACAGACATAAATCTTAACTTAAATATAAGTAGATTAAACATACCAATCACAGTGTCGACAGAGATTAATATTACATTTTCAAACATGGATAAGACAAGTAGGTAGAGAATCAACAAAGACATAGGAAACTTGAATACTATAAACCGACCAGACTTAACAGACATTTATAGACCACGTTGCCATACAACAGCAGAATACATATTCTTCTTAAGTACACACACCACGTTCTCAAGGATATACCATAAGTTAGAACATAAAAATGTCTCAATATTAATAAATATGTGGAAATTTAATAACACTCCTAAATAACAAATGAATCATAAAAGAAATCACAAGAGAAATTAAAAAGGACTTAGAGAAGAATGAAAATGGCAACGCAATTCAACACTTATGGGATTCATTAAAAGCAAAGTTTATAGGGACATTTATAGTTCTAACTGTCTACATTTAAAAACGAGGAAAGATTCCAAACAGTAACCTAACTTTTCACTTCGAGGACCTAGAAATAGAACTGCAAGTTTGCCTCAAAGCTAGCAGAAAGGAGATATTAATTAGAAGTCCAGTTTACCTATTTTTCCTTTGGTCACCTGTACATTTTTTTGGTATCATATCTAAAAAGACTTTGTTTAACCTGAAGTCATGAATATTGACCTCCATGTTTTCTTCTGAGTCTTAAGATTATAGCTTCTATAGTTGGGTCTCTGATCCATTTTGAGTTCATATTTGTGTACGGGGTAAGTAGGTGCCTAAATTCCTTCTTTTGTATATGGATATCCAGTTGTCCTAGCACCATTTGTTAAAAAACACAAAAACATTCTTCTCCATTGTATTATCTTGGCATCCTTCTTATAAAGCAATTGGCCATAAACATCAAGGCTTCTATCTGGATTCTAAAATTCCATTCCGTTGTTCTATATGTTTCTCTCTATGTCAGTACCATACTACTTTTTCTCACTGTAGCTACAATCATTGTAAGTTTTTAAATTGGGAAATAGGAACCTTTCAATTTGGTTCTTGTATTTCAGGATTGTTTTGGCTATTTTGGGTCCCCTGAATTTCCATATGAATTGTGAGATGAGCTCGCCAACTTCCGGGGTAAATATAGCTGGGACATTGACTGGGGTTACAATGAACCTGTAGATCAATTTGGAGAGAACTGCCATCTCACTAATATGCCTTTCAGTCCATGAAAATGGAATGGCCTTCCATTGATTGTGATATTCCTTGATTTGTTTCAACAATATATTGTAATTTCCAATGTGCATGTCTTGCATTCCTTTTCTTGAATTTATTTCTGTCAGGTTTCAGTCAGCAGTGACGTCTCTCCTTTATCCCTTCTTTTAGTAACTTGACTCCTGTCTGTTTTTCTCCTGGTTAGTCTGGCTCAAGATTTCTCAATTTTATTGATCTTTTTCAAAAATCCAGCTGTGGCTTGGTGATTATTGTATTTTTCATTTCATTTATTTTAACGTATGCCATCAGAAAGTGAAAAGACAGCCTATGAAATGGGTGAAAACATTTGCAAAGCATGTATGTAATGAAAATCCATTATCCCAAAAATATAAAGAATTATTACAACTCACGATTACAAAGATGAATAACCCAATGTAAAATGGGTAAAATATTTAAACAGACCATTCTTTAAAGAAAATATACAGATGGCTAGTACGCATGTGAAAAGATACTCACCATTATTAGCCACTAGAGAAATGCAAGTCAAAACTACACTGAATTAAGCACTTCACATACACTAGCGATGTGGATGGAATATAATGGAAAATAACAAGTGCTGTAGAGAAGTTTGAACTTCCTTGTGTTGTTTATGAGAATGGAAAATGGTGTAGCCACTGTAAGAGACCATTTGGGAGATCCTCAAAGAGTTAAATAAATGAGTCACCACATGGCTCAGCAATTCCACTGCTAGGTATATAAAGAGAATTGAAAACATATTCACCCAAAACCCTGTACAAGAAATGTCCATAGTGGCATCTTTCATAATTGATCCCAGTGGAGACAACCCAACTGCTCATCAACTGATGAATGGATTAAAAAAATGTACTATATCCATATAATGTAGTATAAATCAGCTATAAAAAGAAGGTACTAATTCATGCAGCAACACGGAGGTTGAGAACATTATGCTAAGGCAAAGAAGGCCACACACTGTAGGATTCCATTTATATTAAATGTCCCCAATAGGTAATTCCACAGAAGAGAAATTAGATTAGTCATTGTCAGCTGTTTGAGGCAGTAGACAAACCGTCGTTGGTAATGAATTTCTTTTTGAGAGTAATGGAAATGTCCCCAAATTAAACAGTGGTGATGCTTGCAGAATTCTGTGAATGTGGTGATAAAACATTGAATTATACTTTTTAAATGGATAGATTTTGTGGAAAATCGCATTCTTTGAATGGGCAGCATTGATTAAAATTAGCTACTTCTCTTTATTTGTCTTGATATGTATTTTTAAAAAATTTATTCTACAACATTCACATATGTGAAACTCAGTATGACTTAGTGGAAAGAAGACAGGATTTGTAAATATAGATAAATGACCCTCAACCAACTTGCCATCATGTGAGGAAATCTAAACTTTAGTTTCTCTATCTGGGAAGCAGAAATAAGACCTGTTATTAGGTTTACCTGAAGTGAAGACCATCAAACACAATTGTGAATACAGAGAAGGAAGAACTCAGTAAAAACTGGCTCTACTTGAATAATGGAAATTACTATGGCTAAAGATCCAGCTGCTAGTTTGTGCAAATAAAGCTTTATTGGGAGAGAGTCCTGATGGTCTTGAAGCCTAAAATACTTACTAGCTGGCCCTTGAAGGAAAAGTTTGCTGACCCTTGTCCTAGAGGATGAGGATATGGTGGGTGGGTGGGGGGTGCGGGGGGGGGGTAAGTTGTGGCAGAATATGTAAAACAGGTTAAGTTTTACAATTCACATAGCATGTTCAATCTCTCTAAAGCAACCTAACTACAGAGAAGTCAGGGACAGAGACTCATACGGTCTTTTGTGCAGAAAATTTCAGATCCACATTCCAGAACTACTGACTCAACATACAGTGATAATGTGTGTATCTTATTTTGCTGCCCCAAATAAAAGTCAGCATGTTTGTTTGTTTATTTATTTATTAATATTTTATTTATTTCTAGGAGAGAGAGAGAGAGACAGCTTGAGCAGGGGAGGGTCAGAGAGAGAGGGAGTCACAGACTCTGAAACAGGCACCAGGCTCTGAACTGGCAGTCAGCACAGAGCCCGACGCAGGGCTCGAACCCACGAACCGCGAGATCATGACCTAAGCGAAAGTCGGACGCTTAACCGACTAAGCCACCCAGGCGCCCCTAAAGTCAGCATCTTTAAAGGAAATGGGATAAAGTGGCACAATGACTAACGGCTATTGGAAGAGACAAAGAAAAACAAACAAGGCAATTACAGATTGTGAGAAAACGCCATGAAAGAAGTAAACAGGTAATGAGATAGTGAATAGTGGCAAGAAGAATACTTGAAATAGAGTAGCACAGAAAGATTTCTAAGAGGTAATATTTGATATTTCATGAAAATGAAAGCTATGAAGGAGCTTGGGATGTTTGCTAGAGTGCGGTCGAAGAGAATCATTATTTTCAAAGGTGAAGTCATGGAGGGGGAAAACAAACCTATCAAACTGAACTTTATAGGCATGACAAAAATTTTTGAAAATTTTAGTTTGATGGGAAACCTTGGGAGTGTTTGATATTAACATAATTCGGCACATGTTTTTAAAAATATCACTCTAGAGGCTCCTGGGTGGCTCAGTCGGTTGAGCGTCCAACTCTTGATTTCAGCTGGGGTCATGATCCCTGGGTCTGGCTCCAACGCATGGGTCTTGCTTAAGATTCTCTCCCTTCTTCCCTCTGCCCCCTCTCTTGCTCATTTGTGCGCTCTCTCTCTAAAAAATAAAAAATACCTCTCTAGCTGCCTCTTTTTCTAATAGTGTGTGTCTTTTCCTCATTTCTTTCTTCTAGATTGTTCAAGTCTTTGCTTATTTTATAGTCTACATTTGCTTCCCTAAAGGGCCAGTTCCTAGACTGCTCAATGCTACTTTTCTCCCCAAGATATGAGCAGAGGTCTAAGAATCCTTGGACATTGTAGAGGAGGGCAAATATTTGGATGATTTAGGTAAAGATCTCTTTCAGGTTATGTCTCAGATAACTTAAAACAAAAGGAGATCCGTGGCCTGCAAATTCCTTGTATAAAGTACCAGTTACTTTTCACTTTAAAAACAAGGTAGCATTCATTTTGCAGTATGTGTGAAATATTATATATTTCAGTTATTTATCCCATATGCTAAAAATTCCCTCATGCTGAAACTTTGCAGTCAGAGCCTTCTCTATACTCATCTCTGTCAATCACTAATCTGTTCTGTTCCCTATAGTTTTACCTTTTCCAAAATGTTATATAAACTGAATCTTACTGTATGTATCACTTTAAGGGTGGCTTTTTTCAGGTAGCACAAGGTTTTGAAGTTCACCCAAGTTGTGTGTATAAATAATCTGTTCCTTTTTATTGCTGAATGGTTAGTATTCTATAAGATGGATGTGCTAGCTTGTTTATTCATTCACCAGTTCATGGACATGTGAGTTCTTTCTAGTTTCGGTAGTTATGAGTAGTGCTACTATTAAACATTTTCATGTGAGCACAGGTTTCTTTCTTTCTTTTTTTTTTCCTTTTTGGCTAAATTTCTAAATATGGGATTGTTGAGTTGTTTGGGAATTCTATGCTGACCTTTGTAAGAAACTGACCATTTTCCAGAGTGGCTCTACCATTTTGCGTTCCCACCAGCAATGTACGAATGACCCAGTTTCTGCCCGTACTACTAACACTCTATGTTTTCTGAATAGATATACTATGTCCCAAAATTATAAAACTTAACACAGTTACAATGTTAATCTTCTCAAATTGATATATAGCGTGGCACAATCTCAAACAAAATCCCAACATGATTCTTTGTAGATATAGGCAAGCTGGTTCTGAAAGACACATGGAAAGGTAAATATACTAGAATAGTCCAAAATCTTTAGACAAAAAGTGACCTTTTAAAAAGCTGAACTACGGCACCATTAACAGACCAAGAAAAAAAGTAAGAATAATTTCCTAATATCATCAAATATCTAGTAGGGTTCAATTTCCCCACTTGTCTCAAAAATGTTTACTTTGCATTGTGTTTGTGTCAGGAACTAAACAAGTTCTCTAAAATGTAATTAGTTATTGGAGAAAAGATATTAAAGGTCATTAATTTACATAAAGATAGGTAGAAACATCTTTTAAAAAGGTGAGAAAATTGAATGGAGAGTTGTACTATAAGAACACTGCACCATGACCAAGTGAAGTAATTCCAGGAATGCAAAGGTTGTTGAACATTTGAAAATCAGTTAATATAATTCACCAAAGGATAGAATAAAGGAGAAAAACCATATGATCATTTCAACAGCTGCAGAAAAAACATGTGGTGAAATGGAACACTTGTTCCTTAAAAACTTCTCAGCAAACTAAGACTAAAAGATAACTCTCTAAATCTGATAAAAGGTGTTTATGAAAATTTTCAGCTTAATTCACAATTAATGAGAAATTATTGTATGTTTACCCCTAATATTAGAAATAGGCCAAGAATGTCTAGTACCTCTGCTTGTCTTCAACATGTCATTGAAAGGCCTAGACAATAAGAAAATATACACTTATAATAATATCAATACATAAATTAGAAATAATTAACAAAAATGTTATAGGACTCTACATGTAATACTGTAAAATACTGTCCAGAGAAATTAGAGATATAAAAATTCTTTATGTTTTGGAAGACATAATCTTATGTTTTTAGGTTTTTAAAATTTTTTGTTAATGTTTATTTTTGAGAGAGAGACAGAGACAGAGTATGAGCAGGGGAGGGGCAGAGAGAGAGGGAGACACAGAATCTGAAGCAGCTCCAGGCTCTGAGCTGGCTGTCAGCCCAGAGACCAACACGGGGCTCGAACCCACAGACCTTGAGATCATGACCTGAGCTGAAGTCAGACACTCAACCGACTGAGCCACCCAGGCGCCCCATGGAAGACATAATCTTATTAAGATGTCAATCCTGAAGCAGGCTTTTTAAAATTAGAAACTGACAAGCCGACTCTAAAATTTATATGGAAACTCAAGGCTCCAGAGCAGCCAAAACAATTTTGACAAGGAAGAACAAAATTGGATGACTCAAACCACCTGTCTTCAATAAATAACATTTATCAAGACAGTGGGGTACTGGCATAAAGACAAACAAATGAATTAAAGAACAGAATAGATAATCTAGACCCACATCTAGACCCACAAGTACACAATCCATTTCCAACAAAGGTGACAATGAAATTCAATGGAAAGAAGAAAATCTTTTCAACAAATGATGCTGGAGCAACTTACTATCTCTATTGAAACAAATGGGAACTACCTTATGCTATACATAAAAAGAAACTTAGAATGGATCACATTTCTAAATAAAGAAGCTGAAACTTAAAGGTTTCTAGAAGAAAATATCTCTTTGGCCTTAGCAAAACTTTCTTAGAACACAAATGGCATTACTCTTAAAACAATACAAAATAAATAAATTGGGCTTCATATTTAAAAAAAAACAAACGCTTTGCTTATCATATGGAAAACATATTTGCAATGCAAATATATGACAAAGCACTGGTATCTGAGAGATTAAGAAAGTCTCACTAACCAATCACAAGAAACAAGGAAAACTGGACAAGTATTTGAACAAATGCTTTACAAGGCAAGATACAGAAATCACCAGTTAGTTCATGAACAGATACTTAAGATTATTATCATTTAGGAAAATCTAAATTGATCCCAAATGAAATATCACTATATACCCATTGCAATTGCTTTTACATTAATGAAAATATGAGGTCTTGGCAAGGATATAGAACTACAGAAACTGTCATACATTGCTATGGAGAATAACATGGTGTTTTCACTCTGGAAAAAATTGTTAGCATTTCTAATGAAATTAAACCTATATTTGAACACTATGACACAGCAATTTTCCTCCTAGATATTTACCCTGGAGAAATAGATCTATTCTCCTTGGCAATAGAAGCTCACAAGACTTGTGCAAAAATATGCATGACAGTATTATTCATAATAGCCCAAACTGAAAACAACCCAATGGTCCATCTGGTATATTCATGCAATTATAGTCTACTCAGCAATAAAATTACACAATAATGATACATGGATGAATCACAAAACTTTATTCTAAGCAAAGGAAGCTGGAAACAAAGGCGTATATACTCTAAGATTTCCTTAATATAAAATTTCAGAATAGGCACAATTAACTTCTGGCAATGGTAGTAAAACTCACAGTGACTTCTTTTGGAGACCGGGGTTAACTTGAAAGAGACATAAAGCTTTCCAGAGCATTTGAAAAATTCTATACCTTGATGTGAGTAATGATTATTCAAGTATATACATTCCCCAAATTCATCAAACTGTACACTTCAGAATCTGTGCATTTGACTGTTGGCAGGAATGCAAACTGGTGCGGCCACTCTGGAGAACACTATGGAGGGTCCTCAAAAATTTAAAGATAGACTTACTCTACGACCCAACAATTGTGCTACTATTTATCTAAAAGATACAAAAATGCTGATTCAAGGGGTACATGCACCCCAATGTTTATAGCAGCACTATCAACAATAGCCAAAGTATGGAAGGAGCCCAAATGTCCAGTAACTGAGGAATGGATAAAGAAGAGGTGGTATATTTATATATATAAACATTGATCAAGAAGAATGAAATCTTGCCATTTGCAACAATGTGGCTGGAACTAAAGGGCATTATGCTAAGTGAAATCAGTCAGTCAGAGAAAGACATATCTCATATGATTTCACTTATACGTGGAAGTTAAGAAACACAACAGATGAACATAGGGGAAGGGAAGGAAAAATAAGATAAAATCAGAGAAGGAGGCAAACCGTAAGAGACTCTTAAATACAGAGAACAAACTGAGGGTTGCTGGAGGGGAGGTGGGTGAGGGGATGGGTAAATGGGGGATGGGCATTATGGAGGGCACTTGTTGGGATGTGCGCTGGGTGTCATATGTAAGTGATGAATCACTAAATCCTACTCCTAAAACCATTATTACACTATATGTTAACTAACTTGAATTTAAATAAAATAAAAAGAGAATCTGCATTTGAAAGTACATAAATCACACCTCTATAAAAAAAGAATTCGCTTTTTTAATTTAATTGTTGAGTAGTTATGTAAACTACTTACATAGGTTCAAGTTCAAATCCCTTGTCTTCATACAACAACCCTCCATATATTTTGCTTTCTGGAGTTTTTTTCTGTAATAGATTCCTCATGAAAGGCTCATGGGAAGAATATTCTGATTTCTTCCATATCCATAAGGTTTTTTGGTGGCCTTTTCCCTTGCAGATCAGTTTGGCTGGATATAAAATGCTTAGGTCATATTTTCTTTCCTCCAGTATATTAAATACATTTTTCCCTGGGGCGCCTGGGTGGCTCCATTGGCTGAGTGCCCGACTTCGGCTCAGGTCATGATCTCAGGGTTCCCGAGTTGGAGCCCCGCATCAGGCTCTGTGCTCACAGCTCAGAGCCTGGAGCCTGTTTCGGATTCTCTGTTTCCTTCCCTCTCTCTCTCTCTCTGCCCTTTCACAGCTCACACTCTCTCTTTCTTTCTCTCTCTCTCTCAAAAACAAATAAACATTCAAAAATGTAAAAAAATACATTTTTTCCCTTGGTTTTTGGTAAGGAATTACTGTGAAGTCTGATGACAATCTGTTTTTCCTTTCACTAACACACACCTTGCTCCCTGGATGTTAGAAGCTTTTATTTCTCCTTAAAGTCAAATTTGTTTTTTACTTGAATGTCTTATGCTCTTGACCACATCCAACTGATTTTCCCAGATATACCTTTTGTTCTTTTGATATTCATTTTAAATCCTAATTTATTATAGAAAAGCTTTGTTGATTTAAATTTTTGTTGGTTAATCTGTTTGGTTTCATATTTATTTGATCCATTGTTTTGCTTCTTTCTGAAGGAGAAAGAAACTCATATATAAGATATGCTTTAATATTTTCTATCTCTATTGTTATACCCAGATCGCAGTATCCTCACCGACCAGAGACCACCAGGGAGACCGAGTCACGCATGCAAAGGCAAAGGGCTTTATTACGGGCTTAAGCTCGGGCTCACAGACTTCGCCAGCGTATGGGTCCGTGCTGAGAGCCTCGAACAAGGGCAGAGTAGGGTTTTTATGGGGTTTGAGATGGGGGAAGTTACAGAAGTTGTGACATGGGAACAGTGATCCAATCATAATTATTCAATATCATTGACAGCGGGTTTGACCATACACATTGTCTAGAGTATTTGTGACTTTTGGCGGGATCCAATTACAACGTTTAGAGTACCTTTAAATTCAACCAATCACAGAGCGAGCCTAGGGTCTTGTTCGGAGACTAACAGGTTAACTTTAACATTAGGTAACAGGGTCCTATCTATAGTTTCTATCTCCAGGCCTCTCCCTTAACAATGTGGAGGGTGGTCGCTGGCCTTTCTTGATTGGGTGTTGCAGGGGTGGTTACTCCTGCCTTGGGCAATGTGTAACTACCTGATAGTTTCGGGGGAAGCTGAAACTCGAGCCTTCTAGTTTAGAGAGGAAACTTAAAGCCTGTCATGGAGTCAGTTTGGTTTAGACGTTTAGACTTGTGGCTTTACACTATCACTTTCGTTTGAAGCCTTTTTTAAATCTTTCTTCTTTTCTTTCAAATTTAAAAAAAATCCTCCTATTTCCTGTGTTTTATCATTCTCAAGGCATTTTCTAGGGCTTTAGTTTGCTGTTGTGTTTTTTCTAGTTTATTTTTCAATTCTACCATACTTGCTTTTTCTTTTCATTTTCAATTCCTTCTTGAGTTCTGGTATTTTTTCAAATTATCTGTTTCTCAAATAATTTTAGTTTTTATAATTCCATCTGATGCTGTTCTTTGATACCTTCTCTAGGTTTCTGGGAATATTTTTTTACACTATTCATCTATTTTGGGAGCATATCTTTCCAGCGTGCTCTTATTATGTATAGGGACATTATTCTGTTTATTATTCTCTTTTCTTATAATAATATCATATGGTATTTTGACACAATTGAAAACCCAACTGAAAATACTAAGAACCACTTTGGTCACAACTCTGGAAAATAGTCAATCAAGCACATACTGAATTAAGAAAAAAGGCAACTTTAACACAATAGGAAAGATTTGTAGCATTTTTACTTGCTCTTACCTTAACCCTTCTCCCCAGGTCAGAGGCAGCCTGGAACCTCAGTCTACACTCCTAGTTTGAAACTCTGGTCTCTGGTTCTGGTGGGGCCGAGCAGATATTATTTACAAAGATACTGTTTGTCTGTTGTAACCAGTGTCGGGGACAGAGACAAAGTGTCTAACTTTGTTTTACCTAATTGGGAACTAACTCCCTCAGGACGGAAACGTGGTAAGGATTCCTCAAAAACATTTCAGGCAAATAAACCACCTGCAGTTATCTGGGCAAACCTTATGGTTGAGCATCAGAAGTCTGGAAGAAAAAGCTGGGGAGACAGTTTCTTTGAAATATTGGGTGTAGACATATAGCCACATAGAACAGGACATTTAGAAAGCCATGCATACACCCAGGGCAGGATGCAGGCTCAGAGTAGAGCTGGGAAGATGGCGTTTTCACCTCTGGCTGGTCTCTAGCCTCAGCACAAAGGTTATTTTTTCTTTTCTTTGTTCTTCCTCTCACTCTCTTGTTCTCTCTCTCTTTCTCTTTCTCATCTCTTTTCATATCTCCCTTCCTTTCTCCCTTTCTCTCTCTTCTTTTTCTCCTAGCACTCAAAAAATAATTGTCTAAACATAGGCCAAAGGAGGAGACTTTAGACACCCCATATAAAAAAGAATATAGACTTTATAAAATAATTTAGAAGTAACCCTAAACAAACAGCTACAGTCTGCAACAAGCAACACAATAAATCTATAAGGCAGGATAGGATCTGATATTCAGACATGCAACCCAATGATTAGTTTTCAACAAAAAAGTATTATGAATGCTAAGGTACAGGAATTTATGGTCCATTTGCAAAAGAAATGAATAGAAATTGTACTCAAGGAAGCCCACACCTTTGTTTTACTTGATGAAGACTTAAATAATCTATCTTAAACATGCTCAGTGGGCGAAAGGAAGCCTTAGTAAAAGAGGTAAAGGAAACCAGAATGAACCCATAGAAAACATCAATAAACATATAGAAACTTTTAAAAAGCCACACAGATATTCAGGAGTTGAAAAGTACAATACCTGAAGTAAAAATTCACTAGACGGTTTCAACAGCAGATTTGATTAAGCAGAAAAAAAATTATGAACTTGAACATTAGACAAACTATCTAGTCTGAAGAGCAAAGAAAAAAAAAAGAATAAAAAAAATGAACAAAGGGCAAGAGACATGTGGGATGTGAGTAAGCATACCATCATATGTATAATGGGAATCCAGGAAATAGAGATAGAAAGGGGAAGAATGTTTGAAAATATATTGACCAGAAATTTCACAAATTTGAAAAAAACGGCATGAAATTGCACATGCAAGATCAATTAAGTCTAAGAAAGGTAAGCAGAAAGAGACCACATCAAGACATATTATAAGCAAAATGTCAAGAGAAATAGACAAAACAAAAATTTTGATAGCTACAAGAGATAAGTCACTTGTTGCACATATGAGGTTAACAACAGATTCCCAATAGCCACAGATTTCTTATCAGATACCAAGGAGGCAGGAGACCAACATTTTTAAAGTGCTGAAAAAAAATCCCAACCAAAATTTCATACTCAGCAAAACTATCCTTCAAAAACTGAAGGAGAAATCAAGACATCCCCATATAAACAAAAGCTGAGGGAGATCACTGCTAACAGACTTATGAGAAATGCTAAAAGGAGTTCTTTTTTATTATATGTATTTTAAAATTTTATTTAAATCCAAGTTAGTTAACATAAACTAGAATCAGGAGTAGAATGTAGTGATTTATCATTTCAATATGACACCCAGTGCTCATCCTCATAAGCGCCCTCCTTAATGCCCATCACTCATTTTGTCAATCTCCCCACCCAGTTCCCCTCCAGCAAACCTTCAGTTTGTTCTCTGTATTTAAGAGTCTCTTATGGTTTTCCTCTGTCTCTCTTTTTATCTTATTTTTCCTTCCCTTCCCCTATGTTCGTCTGTTGTGTTTCTTAACTTCCACATGAGTGAAATCATATGATATTTGTGCTTCTCTGACTGACTGGTTTCCAGTTCCAGCCATGTTGTTGCAAATGTTGCAAATAGACAGATAGATACATATATACATAGATGTATATCTATGTATATCTATATCTATATAGATAGATACATAGATAGATAGATATAGATATATATCTCACCTCTTCTTTATCCATTCCTCAGTTGATGGACATTTGTGCTCTTTCTATAATTTGACTATTGTTGATATAAAAGGAGTTCTTTAGGCTGAAATGAAACAACACTAGGCAGGAATCTGGAATCATGTGAAGACATTAAAAGAAACAACTGTAGTAAAGATAACTAGCAGGTAAATAGAAAAGTCAGTATTGGGTGCACCTAGGTGACTCAGTGGGTTAAGCATCTGACTTCAGCTTAGGTCATGATCTCAAAGTTTATGAGTTTGAGCCCTGCATTGAGCTCTCTGCTTACAGCTCAGTGCATGAAGTCTGCTTTGGATTCTGTGTCTCCCTCTCTCTCTGCTCCTCCCCTACTCACAATCTGTTTCTCTCTCTCTTAAAAAAAAAATAAAACAAACAAAAAACCGAAAAGTTAGTACTGCATTTTTGATTTGTAATTTTTAATTTCCTAAGTGTTTTAAAATTCTATGTATAAAGTAACAATTATAAATCTACGTTAAAGGGGACAGAATGTATAAAGATGTAGTTTGTGCTAACCACAACATGAAGGGGAAGAGGGACAGAGCTCTAGAGGAACGGATTTAGTAGTTACTGAACTTCAGTTGATATTAATGCAAACTAGATTTTTATAAATTCGAAATAGTAATTGCAATCCCCATGGTAACCACAAATTAAAGATCCAAAAATACATAGAATGGAAATGAAAAGGAAATCAAAATGGTACACTACAAAAATTTAAATACAAAATGAAGCTGTAATGGAGGAAATGAGAACAAAAAAGTATTAGACATACAGAAAACAGTAAATGTTAGAAATAAGCGCTTCTTCTTTATTACTCTGTTCCTCTCTCCCTCTTTGATTGAAGTTATCATTTCATCTATCACTATAATATTTTCCCTGTTGAATTTGCAATCTATTTCCAGAAGTTTCTCCCCAGGTATTATTATTGTTGTTGATGAGAGATTTGGTTGCTTACTTTTGAGATTTCACAGAGCCCATGTCACTCCAGCGCCATAAGATCTTGTGGTCCCTTCACACTCTTCTTACATCAGTCCACTGAACATTCTAATTGCTACTTTTTGGTGATTGGGACAATTACAATACTTTGGCTTCCCTTCACTTACTCTGGCATAGTTGCTCTTATCAGACAATTTTAGTTTGCCATCACATGGTTCTCCCCACCCACTCTTTTGTGTTGTGTGATAATTCTTGTCACCTAATCTTGCCATAGATATTGTTTGTCCATTTAAAAATTTTATGCCCACATTGCTCTGCCTTGTGGAAGAATTTATTGAACACACACACACACACACACACACACACACACACACACATTCCATTATGACTCCTATCTTCCCAGAATCCTCTTCCCTCAAATTTCCTCTTGCCATGGTCTATCTAGGTTTTTCTAGCTAAAGAAGGAAACATATTAGACAACCACTAGAGTGCAATTTCAGTGTCTAGGGACACTAGTTTTCAAAGGAAAAAAACCCGACTATCCACAGGCATCTGCTAGAGACTAAGGGATCTCAGAACTGGGAACTAGATTTTTCACAATTGGATTGGCATGTCTCAGTCACCTCTACTTTTTCCTTGCCTTAGTTTGGTGTAGATTTGCATAAAGGACTTTTAAGTGATGGCTAAACTTAGGAATGATATTCAGATCTCAGTTAGGCATGCATTTGCAGTTCACTGAGATTTCCCATTGGTAGCTTAATTCATGCCCCAATAGTTTATTTAACATTTTTTTGTTCTTGAAACACAGTGTCATCTGTTTGAAACTATTGTTTTAGTTGTTCAGTGAGTTTCTTGCCTGAATAATTTGACATACTCAGCAGCTCTCTTTAAAGAAAGGACTCTGTTTAAGGTCTTTTCTTTTTTCGAGGCAAAATGTGTGTCAGAGGGGAATTAGGAAGGAATTACCTTTGTTTAATGAATACTAAAGTAAAAAAAGGATTAAACATCTCTACAGATAGCCAGATCCCATGGGCCTCTTGACTTTAAAGATTGTGGAAGGTAATTATATAGTGTAATTAAATTATTTTAATTCAATTTCAAACTTTGTTTCATGAATAGAAAATATTTCCTGTTCTGAATAGGGAATACCTTTCTTCCAGCTAAATCCTCCTTTGAGATAGAAGAGAATTTGTCACTTAAATGTAAGCAACAGGGACAGAGCAAATTTAAGAAAATACAAACAACAAAGACGTTCCCTCTTTTGATCTCTCCCATTCTATAAATTTTTGGATTGAATTTAGCATTTGTAAGTAATGTTATTGGCATGAAACTCCATTAAGCCTTTTAAAACTTGGCTTGGTATAAACATTCAACCATAGTAGACTATAGAATAGACTTGTTGCTTTGTGATTTTCTTACCAGTTATCAAGAGGCACTTCCATACCAGTTTTAAGATATAAGTTTATAAAGCAACTGAAGACATTCTTATTGCCATTTGAATTATTGGTAGAGCCTGGAAAGTAAGAGGGATATAGTGGAATGAAATGTGTAATGGAATCCTGAACTCATCAGCTGTACTCCCAGGATAAATTTGTTTAACCTCTCTAAATTTCAGTTTCCTCACGTCCAGAATGGAGGAGGAGGGCTAGATGATTTCTAAGGCCCTTCTCCACTCAAACATTCTGTAGACTCTCAATAAAAACAAGCAAGCATGAGAGTAATAGGGCACATATTCTACTTGTATTTTACAGATAAGGAAGTTGTGACTCAGAGTTTAAGTGCCTTGCTCACAATGACACACCCAGGAAGTGGAGGAGTTAGGGTACTGACTCAGAACCCTGTGATGTTTCTCTATTGTCATGTACAGAAAAAATGTAATTACCACTCCTTTCTGTGATCGACTTTCCACTCCCTGGCTTTCTGTGTGCAAGTCTATAGGCAATGGTAGTAAAGGCTTGTAAGGGAGCAGTTGCAGGACTAATAACTTCTAAGACTAGTAACACCGAAAGCAGTGTGAGGGCAATACAGAAGCCTTCAATGAGTAGAATTAGAATTTATCGATCCAGGTTGTGAACACTTCAAAACAAAATAAATAGAGGATGGAATCAAGAGTGTGGGAAAAGAACCATTCTTGTTTTGAAAGATCATCAAGGGTTAATATACCACTACTCTACCCTGGGCTGATTTTTCTCATGGAACAGAAACCTTTTGGTCTGCTTATGTGCTTGCCTCCCTCTACTAGAAGTAAACCTTTTGTGAAGAAAGACAATATCTTACTTATTTCTGTATCGCCAGCACCTGGGTCAGTACCTGGCACTAAGTGGACTTGATGAATATATGCGATTATTTAGAAATGGGATTGTGGGAGACAATTCATCTTTTATCAACAGCTACAGTAGCTATCATATAATCAATTAATATTTATCAAGTACCTACTATGTGCCAGGCATTCCTCTAGGATGTAAAAGGAACAAAACAGAACATATCTCTGCCATTGGGGAGATTATATTCTAGTAGAGGAAAACAAGACAAGAAACAAAGGAGAAGTAAAACAGATTGTACTTAGATATTGGTAAGTGCAGTGAGGAAAAATAAAGGAGGGAAGGAGGGCAGGGAGTGTCAAAGTTTGGGGTTATATTTCTAGACAGGGAGGACAAGAAAGGTTTCACTGAAAAGCTCACATTTATTTTATTTTTTTGATGTTTTTATTTATTTCTGAGAGAGAGAGAGAGAGAGAGAGACAGCGTGAGCAGGGGAGGGTCAGGGAGAGAGGGAGACACAGAATCCGAAGCAGGCTCCAGGCTCTGAGCTAGCTGTCAGCACAGAGCCTGATGCAGGGCTCGAAACCACGAACTGTGAGATCATGACCTGAGCTGAAGTCAGACGCTTAACCGACTGACCCACCCAGGTGCCTCTGAAAAGGTCACATTTAAACCAATTGGACACACTTGCCAGCAGTGGGCTGCAAGTTTCATACGCATGTATTAACTTATTAGGGCTGTCTTAACAGACCACTACAAACTGGGTGGCTTAAACAATATAAATTTATTGTTTCACAATCTGGAGGCTAGAAGTCCCAGATGCAGGTGTGGGCAGATTGGTTCTTTTGGAGGACTGTGAGGGAAGGATCTATTCTATGCCTCTCTCTTTGGTTTGTAGATAGTCATCTTCTCCCTGTGTCTCTTCACATCATCTTCCTCTATGTCCAAATTTCTCCCTTTTATAACAACATCAGCCATATTGGATTGGGGACTACCTTAATGATATCATTTTAACTTGATTATTTCTATAAAGTCCCTATCTCCAAATAAAGTCACATTCTGAGGAACTGGGGTTAAGACTTCAACATATGAATTTTGGGGTGCTGAAATTCAACCCATATAGTGCACTACTGCATTTAATCTTAACAATGACTCTATGAGGTAAATGTTGGTAAGCATGTTGGATGCAAGGATGATTTGTATTTTATTCTTTTCATTCATCCGTGGATGGAAAAATTAACACAAATACACAGATAAATCTAATTAGGATGACATGAATAGAAAGAAAAACATGGAGGGACAGCTAACCACCACTCGACTCAGATAAAATGTACTCATTGCAATTGGAGTGTAATTGAAGGCTAAATGGGAAAAGGTATATCTCACTTTATCCTTGAGAACCAAGAGAATTTAACTACATAAAATGTAGAGGAGTCATGGTAGGAAGGAAGGGAACTATTTGAGCTGGAGGCAGACACAGAGTGTGGAGTATTCTGGGAACCTCATGGATACAAATTAAACCATTTTTATGGGAGGCGTTAAATAGGCAAAAAAGAAAATTGTGGTATATTGTATTGTGCCAAGATGATTTTCTGCTTGCCTTTACGTTTTGCAAGTGTGACTACATTCAAGAAGCACCACGAGAAGGACACAACCTGCCAGCTTAATTAAGTTTCTGAAATTCTTCTGGGCAAAATTATTATGTGTGGGATACCAGCCCAAACTGTTTGGACTGAACACACTTCAGCTTGCACAAACTCTACGACACACAGGAGTATTAAAAAAAATTTGAAGATAGCAATATTGATAATAGTGGTTAGAGAATCGTTCATCCTTTCCCTGGATACCTTCTCTCATTGGTTATTTCAAAGTCAATATGGTTATCAGAACCTTTCAGAGCAAAATTAAAACCTTGGGGCTAGGTGGTCATTTGGCATAGCATCCTATGTATATTCTAGTAAACCCAAGTGAATAGAAACAAAATAAACTTAATTCATCTGTAAAGTTTACTTATCCTTTGAAGAAGGTGATGCTAAATATTAGTATTGAGTAAACACACATTCTCTTGCTGATCATTTCAGATGTGGGCCAACTGGCAAAATCAAGACTGAACTTCCTCTTTTTTTCTGTTTCTAGGATGTATTTTATCAATAAGTAAAGGGTGTAAGAAATAATGATGCCCATATGTATAAAGTCCTTTATGATTTGCAAGGCCTTTTCATATCTATCATTTTAAATGGCTTCTGCATCTACTCTGTGAGGATAACAGGGTGGAGATTAGGATTTTTCATTTCATAGAAGAGAAAAATTGAGGCTCTGGGAGTTGATGTTTTCAATGTTACAATCAGGAATGGGGCTAGCATGAGGACTCCAGAATTTGGGCTATTATTCTAGTGCTTGAACATATCAAAGAATATATGACTCTTAGAATGCTATATTGTTAAGCAACTCTACCTCAACACTCTGATTTCCTGAAAAGGCTCAGACCTGAGATTCTATGAAATCTTTTTTAAAAGGCAAAAATAAAGTAACTTTATGTCTTATAGGCACAATTGTCAACCATTATAGGATCAGTATTTGTAAAGCTGTACCCTCTAATTACATTTTCAAGATCTTTGAAATCCCCCATAACATTGTGTGTGTTCATTTTTATGGTGATCTACAAATAAATAAATAAGCAAGCTTTGTAAGTTCATCCCTTATCGTTTGTATGATTACCTTAGACATGAGCACTGTATGTGATTCGAGGGCCCCTGTATGGATTTGTGGTCATACCACTAGCACCACAGCTACTTTGAAGAGCAGAGGTTGAAGGCACAAGTGACCTCCATTTTGATGTCTTCCTGACAAATGGGAGCCAAGTGACGTCATTGTATGTTATTGGAACCAATGTTTCACACTACGAATACAGAGAGTGGTGGGAGAATTGAGTCATCATCCAACTCACCTTAAGCAGGTAGAACTCCAAGGAGCCTGTGACATTACAATCACCATTGTATTCACATGGTGAGCTACAATTTTGTTTCAGTGAGATGCCTTCCATCACATTAAATTAATGCAGCTACTTTAAATATTATTATTTTAGTTTTGCTTTGTGTTTAATTTTCCAATATGTTTTTATGTGATAGCCACATAAGAACCATCATAAGAAGTTTACACCTGGTGTTATGTTGGCATACACTTAAGTAACATATGTTAAATTAACAATAATTTGGTCAACACTATAGGTAAGAGATGATTGCTTTCCTCTTCTTACGGGCTCTGCACATGATACAACTTGGAGAGACACTGAACTATGTGACTTCTAACAGTCTAACATTCTAAAATTTGAAAGAAGAGTCTATTCTGCCTATTCTTATTTTATGGCCCCGAGTGTTCACAGAATAACCAAAGAGTCAATCCAATATATGTCTGAGCTGCTTCTACATGGTTTGCAATAGTTGTGTAACAAGGGTAGATAGAGACAAAGCAAATACAGTCCTGGCCCTTCAAAAAGTTAACTGTCTAGAAAACAGCGTGAGTCTACCACTGCCTCACTCTGCCTAGGATGATCCTGATTCCCACATTTAAGATCTACAAGCACTTTGGGCCTATAGTAGAGAAGCAACCAACCATAGCCCTACTTCGTGACAAGCGCTGTACAGCATTCACTGAAGTCTGCCTTCCTCTGGTTCTCTAAATGTGTTAAAACTTGAGCGTGGTCTGAGTGGAACCACCTTCTAGAGAGAAAATAACTTGCAGAATGAGTAACCTTGACAGAAAGTTCAGGGATGTTCATAGAAACACTAAATGAAGTGAACAAGAGCAAGTCTACAGAGATGTCCCTGAGTTGCCTATAAACACAAATAATAAGGACAATGAATTGACAGAAGCAAGGGAATGGGGCAGGGAGTGCTCAGGTGGCTGGAGCTGGGTTTACACTAGCAGATTTGTTTTTGGCT
Source organism: Hyaena hyaena (assembly GCF_003009895.1). Taxonomy (NCBI): domain Eukaryota; kingdom Metazoa; phylum Chordata; class Mammalia; order Carnivora; family Hyaenidae; genus Hyaena; species Hyaena hyaena. The sequence continues at coordinate 197,473 of NW_024081766.1, read as the reverse complement.
CTTTTTTCCATTTTGCCTTTATTGACCTCAATTAGGTGTTGGTATGATATTTGAAACTAGGATGTAACGATGTGATTAGCCTCAGAAACAGCCTTGCTGGAGGGCCTCAGGTTTCAAAAGTGTAGCTTATCAGTATGATAGTCACAGTCTGACTATTCAAGAGATATGGAGGCAGTAGTTTCAAGGTACCTAGGAAGAATAGTACAAAGGGAGTGAGGGTCGTCACAGCATCACCTGACTACTTGGACCACAGCAATAGCCTCCTCCTTGGTCTATATGCTTCTATTCTGGCCCCTTACCTCCACTTTCATAAAGTCTATTTTCCATATAGTATACAAACAGTGCATAATTAGTTCATGACACTCCCATGTCGAAAACCCTCCAATGGTTCCTGGGTCCACTTAGATTAAAATCCAACAGCCTTAAAGACCCTATAAGATCCAACATTGTTTATCTTTTCAAAAAATCATTCTTAGCTTCACTGATCTATTATTTTTCTAGTCTCTAATTCATTTACTTGTTTAGAGATGTGTTGTTTAACTTCTACATATTTGTGAATTTCCCAGTTATTGATTCCTAGTTTCATACCTTTGTGGTCAAAAATACTACTTGCTATGATCTCAATCTTCTTAAATTTGCTAAGACTTGTTTTGTGGCCTAATATATGATCTATGCTGGAGAACCTTCAGCGTGTGCTTGAAAAGAATGTATATTCTGCTGCTGTCAGGTGAAAAGTTCCATAAATGCCTGTTAGGTCCATTTGGTCTAAAGTATAGTTCAAGTATAATGTTTCTTTAATGATGCCCTATCTGGATGATCTATCCATTGTTGAAAGTGGGGTAGTGAGGTCTCCTTCTATTATTGTATCACTGTTCACTTCTGCTTTCAGAGTTGTTAACATTTGCTTAATATATTTATGTGTTTCAATGTTGGGTGCATATATATTAACCATTGTTATATCTTCCTCGTGAACTGACTTTTATCCGTATATAATGACCATCTTTGTCTCTTGGTATACTTTTTGACATAAAGCCTATTTTGTCTGATAGTAGTATACCTATCCCAGCTGTCTTTGGTTTCCATTTACATAGAATATCTATTTCCATCCCTTTACGTTGAATCTATGTGTGTCCTTAAAGCTAAAGTGAGTTTCTTGTAGTCAAACATGCAGTTGAGGTTGTTGTTGTTCTTTTTTTTTTTTTTTTTAATTTATTTCTGAGAGAGAGACAGTATAAGACGAGGAGGGTCAGAGAGAAAGGGAGACACAGAATCTGAAACAGGCTCCAGGCTCCAAGCTAGCTGTCAGCACAGAGCCAGATGTGGGGCTCAAACCCATGAACCAAGAGATCATGACCTGAGCCGAAGTCAGATGCTTAACCAACTGAGCCACCCAGGCGCCCCGAAGTTGTTGTTGTTCTTAATATATTCAGCCCCTCTATGCTTTTTGATTGGAGAATTCAGTCCACTTACAGTTAGAGTAATTATTGATAGGTAAAGGCTTACAGTTAGAGTAATTATTGATAGGTAAAGGCTTGCTCTCATCATTTTGTCAGTTTGTCATTATCAGTATTTTCTGTGTTTTGTAATTTTTGGCTCTTTTCTTTGCTGTCTTCTTTTGTGATCTGGTGATTTTCCATAGTGGTATGCTTAGATAACCAAGAAGAAATGGATACATTCTTAGAAACACACAACCTTAGAAACATACATACCAAGACTGAATCATAAAGAAATAGAAAATCTGAATATACATATAGCTAGTAAAGAGACTGAATCAGTAATTAAAAACCTCCCAGCAAAGAAAAGTTCAGAACTAGATGGTTTCACTAGTGAATTCTAAAAACCATTTAAAAAATTAATGATGATACTTCTCAAAGTCTTCAAAAAACCTGAAGAGGAGGCAATACTTCCAAATTCATTTACGAGGCCAGAATTACCCTGAGACCAAAATTAGACAAGGACACCACAAGAAATGAAAATTTTGGGCCAATATCCCTGATGAGCATAGATGTAAAAATCCTCAACAAAATACTAGAAAACTGAATTGATAGCACATTAAGAGAGAGGATCATACATCAGAATTAAGTGGGATTCATCCTTGGGATGCAAAGATAATTCAACATAAGCAAATCGATAAATGCAATACAGCATATTAATGGAAGGAAGAAAAAATCATCTCATTAGATGCACAAAAACATTTGAGAAAGCTCAATGTCCTTTCATAATAAAAGCTCTAAAGCATTAGGTATAGAAGGATAAGCCTTAACATAATAAAGGCCACTTATGACAAGCCTATAGCTAATATCATAGTCAATGGTGCAAAGCTTAAAGCTTTTCATCAGGAACATGGCAAGAATGCCCATTCTCACCACTTCTATTCAATACAGTACTAGGAGTCCTAGCCAAAGCAATCAGGCAAGGGGCACCTGGGTGGCTCAGTCGGTTAAGCGTCTGACTTCGGCTCAGGTCATGATCTCACGGTTCGTGAATTTGAGCCCTGCATCAGGCTCTGTGCTGACAGCTCAGAGCCTGGAGCCTGTTTCAGATTCTGTGTCTCCCTCTCTTTCTGACCCTCCCCTTCTCACACTGTCTCTCTTTCTCAGAAATAAATAAAAAACATTAAAACTAAAACAAAAACAAAGCAATCAGGCAAGACAATGAAATAAAAGGCTTTCAAATCAGAAAAGAAATAAAGACAAGTCCTCCATGGTATCACTTATGTGAAACTTAAAAACAAAACAAAACAAAAACAAAAACCATGCTGAATTCAGACACAGAGAGTAGTAGCCCAGTGACTGCCAGGACCTGAGATATGCAGAAAATGGGAGATGTTAGTCAAATGGCACAAGTTTTCAATTATAAGATGAATAAGTTCCATGGGTCTAATGTATAGCATGGTAGCTATAGTTAATAATATCATGTTGTATACTTGAAAGTTCCTAAGGGAGTAAATCTTGACCATTCTCACCACAAGAAGAATTTTAAAAGGTAACTATGTGAGGTGATAGATGTGCTAAATGACTTGATTATGGAAATAATTTCACAATGCATACACATATCAAATCCTTACATTGTACACTTTAAATATACAGTGAAACCTTGGATTGCGAGTAACTTGTTCTGCAAGTGATCCACAAGATGAGCAAATATTTCTAATAAATTTTAACTTGACCAACGAGTGAGGTCTTGCAACACGAGTAAGATGTGACACCGAATGTCACGTGATCACAACTGAGCCAATGGTTCTTGACATTTGCTTTGATATGCAAGTGCTTTGGATGACAAGCCTTTCCAGAATAAATTATGCTTGCAAACGAAGGTGTTACTGTACACAATTTGTCAATTAAACCTCAATAAAACTGGGCAAGACCTAGTCTGCTGTTACTGTGCTGGTCTCAAATACTTCCCCTCTCTAACTTGGTTACTCGGTTCCAGCCACACTGGTCTCCTTGCTCTTCCTGAAACATGCCATGCTCTTCCCATCCCAGGAGCTGGGAATGAGTGCTGGTGCCGCTGCCTGGAAGGCTCCCTGCTCAGTGAGGTCTCATCTCTAAGGTCATTTCCTTCTTTGGTTGTCTAATCTAAGGTGCCTCAGTCAACTTAGTCCCTCTCCAGAGGACTTGATGAGAGGATCCGGGCACTGGTGAAGAGAATATCTCAAAATGCAGAGATTTAGAAAAAGGCCAGAGCCTCTGCATATTTTTTTTTGCCTTCATCTACCTCAAATAAAAATAGAATTCAATTTCTCCTCTTTAAATGAATTCTTTTTTAAAAAATTGTTTTTGTTTTACTTATTTTTGAGAGAGAGAGAGACAGTGTGAGCAGGGGAGGGTCAGAGAGAGAAGACAGAATCCAAAGCAGGCTCCAGGCTCTGAGCTAGCTGTCAGCACAGAGCCCGACGCGGGGCTCCTACCCACGAACCATGAGATCATGACCTGAGCCGAAGCCAGATGCTCAACTGACCCAGGCACCCCTAAACGAATTCTTGCACTTCCCAAGTTTCTTTCCCCTCATCTTCCTCCTTTTATTCCAGAGAGCCTTGGAAACTGCTAAAAGATACCGATCACAGCAACCACCCCGACAATAATAACAATGTCATAAACTGTTTGTTCAGTCGCTGCCACAAGTCATTTTAAAAATTTTATGTGCCAAGGGGAGCCTGGGTGGCTCAATTGGCTAAGCGTCTGGCTCTTGATTTTGGCCCAGGTCATGATCTCACTGTTGTGAAATTGGGCTCTGGGCTGGGCATAGAACCTGCTTGAGATTCTCTCTCTCCCTCTCTCAATGCCCCCACCCCTGTCTTTTTAAAAAACAAAAACCAAAACAAAACTGTATGTGCCTAACCCATTTAATACTCACAAAAATCTTATGAGGTTATTCATTTTATTACACCTATGTTATAAGTGAGAAAATTGGGGAGCAAGGATTATTATAAACTACCAGAGTAGACCTGTTAAGTCTACACTCTGGTTGTTATCTCAGAATACAATGTCTGTGTGTCAATTAAAGTGCCAATTTATATCAGAAATAGTAAGATGATAGTTGCAATGATAAAAAAAAAAAATTGGCAGTCCCGTTTAATCCTTTTTCAGTACCATGCGCAGCACTTGATACTTTGCATATGGCACCTGATTGTAATCAGAGCCTGAGAAGTCTGTTTTCATTATATCAATTTTACAGAGGAGGAAACTGAGAATAATCTTGCAGAAAGTCACACAGCTAGTACATAATACCCATAGCAATGGCAGCAGGAGCATAAGTGGTTTCCAGTGAGGATGGATGCAGACTTGGCTGGATCCAAGCAGGACTTTCAGTCTAATTTCACACACAACCTCTCTGGCACATTTGGCTGAGTTAGAAATCGTGCCTCTCCCTTCTTAAATACCATGATAACACTCTAAACAGCTGGTAAGCAATCAACTTTGTTATTCTGTAGATCATATCTCATCCCTTTATCTACCAGGGCTTCCTAGCTAACTAAGTGCATCTTTGCCTCTAAAAGGCTCTCATCCAGAGCCCTAGCACACCCCTGCCTGGGATGGATTCCTCCAATGCTATGATGAGATTTAGTTAGCATTGGCCCTTCCTTTGAAACAATTTATGCCTCCTGATTAGAAATAGGAAAGGGCTGAACAGACATGGATTTATAATTCATGTAGGTTACCAACCTATGGTCCGTTACACTAATGGAGTGAATATTTACGTTTATGTTGTCAAAAAGATGTGCTGATTAAACACAGGTTTATTTCATTCTAACTTACTCATCATGCCATTTGTGTTCTTTGATAGCCTATTAACAATATCTTATTTTGAAAAGTTTAAACTATACAGAAACTGTAGGGAAAAATATGAAAATGTCCACAGAACACTAGAGATGTTGAGAAAAATGGAGTCTGGAACTAGATTGTGTGGGTTGGGATCCCAGACTGTGTAGTGTAGACGTCATTAAATTTCAGTTCCTTTATTTACCCAACTCAAAGACACATAAAGCATTTAGAACAGTAAATGGCACAAAGTGAGTGTTCAATAAATATCAGCCTTTTGACTATTCTTATCCATAACCAAAGTATTATTCTGAAAATAGATGTAATAGTCCACAGATCTACCTTTTGTTACTTCGGAGTCATATATATTCATTCAATTCCCTATAAATATCCCATTCCAAGTGCAAGGTATGTCTAAAACTCTAAAATTTTTATATGGCCAATGAATAATATGTGTTGCCAGTCCTCAAAGTCCTTTTGATATAGAAATAGACAAAGGCAAAATGACAAGTATGTAAAGAGGCATAATGCAAGGTGAAATAAATACTTAAGTATCTGAAAAGTGATTATATGTACCTTGGAATTACAAATGGACAATGAATCAAATATATACAAATATAAATACATTGGGGATGGCGGAGTTTGCATACTGACAGGTTTCATGTGTTATGTGTCATTTGTATTTTTTAATAGTTTGTCAAGTTGGTTTCCATATAACACCAGTGCTCATCCCCACAAGTGCCCTCCTCCATGCCCATCCTTGAACAACCAACAGAGTTCGATAAGTTAGATGGTTTTAACAGAGAGATATGGGAGCAGGGAAATTTTTCCCTGATGAGGAAAAATAAAACATGCTGGCAAAGCAAGGAGGCAGACCTTTAAAAATTGTGAAAAATGTCAGGAGGAGTGAACTTTCCACTCTGGCAAAATTCTCAGACACATCAAGGAGGGTAGTGAGATAGAAAGCTAAGAGGGGCGCCTGGGTGGCTCAGCTGGTTAAGCGTCCGACTTCGGCTCAGGTCATGATCTCGCGGTTCGTGGTTTCAAGCCCTGCATCGGACTTTGTGCTGCCAGCTCAGAGCCTGGAGCTGGCTTCAGATTCTGTATCTCCCTCCCTCTCTGCCCCTCCCCTGCTACACTCTGTCTCTCTCTGTCTCTAAAAAATGAATTAACATTTCTTTTCAAAAAAAAAAAGAAAGCTGAGAGAATAGGTTGGGGTCTTATGGTTGAGGCACTTAGATGCCAGGAAAATCTATACTTAGCTCAGTGAGCAATGAAAGATCACAGCAGGGCTTGGGGTAGAATCTCAAAGAGAAAGTAAGTCCCTTGAGAGCAAAGACTTTGTTCAGCTTAACATTGTTTTCTCAGCACCTACACTAATGCTTGGCTCACAGTAGGTCCATATTTGTTCAGGGAGCATTTGTCAAATGGATAATCAATGTCAGCCTTTAAATTGTAACTATTGTGGGGCGCCTGGGTGGCTTAGTCAGTTAAGCGTCCGACTTTCACTTAGGTCATGATCTCGCCGTTCGTGGGTTCGGGCCCCGCGTCGGGCTCTGTGCTGACTGCCAGCTCAGAGCCTGGAGCCTGTTTCAGAGTCTGTGTCTCCCTCTCTCTCTGACCCTCCCCTGCTCACACTTGCTCGCTCTCTCTCTCTCTCTCTCTCTCCTAGAAATAAATGAAACATTTTTAAAAAAAAAAGTGCTATTAAAAAAAAATTGTAACTATTGTTGATACTGTTGTTATTACTTCAAAAGGTACAAAGGTTCCACCGAGTGACCTCAGGGACTTCAATTTTAACTCTTTATAATGTAAGAAGTCATTATTTTGAAGAGACCCCACTATCAAATAATGATTTTAAAACCATTCTTCTAGTTTAATTATTTGTTTCCTTTTCCAGATGGGAAGACTGAGGACAGGGGAAGTAAAGGAACTCATCAGGCATAGAACTCAATTTTCTGTCTTCCTAATCTTGAGGTCTTTCCACAACCCCCAGCTACAGCATGCCCCAAAGGATCTGCTGTACCCAACTCTCGCCAGATGTAGCTATGAAGACATTGTGAGCTCTGTATACTGTTGGTGAAATGTTTACTGGTACACTCACTGTGGAAAACAGAATGGAGTTTCCGCAAAAATAATAGAACTACCACACAATCCAGCAATCCCCTTACTGGGCATTTGGATCTATCAAAGGCAATGAGATCACTGTCTTGAAGTGATCTTGAACTTGCACTCACAAGGCCATTGCAGCATTAGTCACAATAGCCCATATGTGGAACAGATGAATGGCTGATAAAATGTGGCATGCATGCGTGTGTGCGCGTGCGCTCGCGCGCACACACACACACACACACACACTGGAATATCATTCAGAGAAAAAAAGAAGGAAATCTTACCATTTGTGACAATATGGATGAACCTGGAAGGCATTATGCAAAGTGAAACAAGCCAGACAGAGAAAGACAAATACTGTACAGTATCACATACATGTGGAATCTTAAAAAAAAGTTTTTAAAAGGTCAAATCTTTAGAGAGTCGAATGGTGGTTGCCAAGGACTGGCATGTGGGGAAAAGAAGGGGATGGTAGTCACAGGACACGAACTTTTAGTTGAAAGAGTGGAATAAATTCTGGGGATCTAACACACAGCACTGTGACTGTAGTTACTACAATACTGTGCTGTGTACTTGCAATTTTCTAGGGAGTAGATCTTAAGTGTTCTCACCACACCAAAGAAATAGGTAACTAAAGAGATGGATATTTATGGTAATCATTTCACGTTGCTCACGTATATACCAAACCATCACATCGTACACCTTAAATATATATAATTTTTGTCAATCATCCCTCAGTAAAACTGAAAAAAATAAAGGCCTTGCAAATCCTCAGTGAAATAGTTAGGGTTTTGTTCTATTTTGCTTTGTTTTATGCTTAGGAATTGGAAAGGCAATGGCACAGTTGTAATACATGGACTAAAACTAAGTTTCAGGGGTGCCTGGGTGGCTCAGTTGGATAAGCATCTGACTTTAGCTCAGTTCATGATGTTATGGTTTGTGAGTTAGAGTCCTACGTTAGGCTCTGTGCTGACAGCTTGCAGCCTGGAGCCTGCTTCGAACTCTGTGTCTCCCTCTCTACCTGCCCCTCCCCTGCTCATGCTCTCTAGGTCTCTCAAAAATAAGTAAACATTAAAAACAATAAATTTCAGTGTCGTATCCACATTTGCCCTGAATTATCCAATATTTTCAAACGCAGAAAAGAATATATAGTCGGTGCGTGGTAAATATAGGTCATTCCGCAATAAATCTTTGAATACTCATTCACTTTCTCCTAATTTGCCATGACCTCAGTAGTACCGCAAGAGAGTATTTAGGGAAAGAAAGCACATACTGGTAACTTTTTTGGGGGGATTCTTCAACATGGGCTGTTACTCAAAAGTTGTATGCATATAAAAATTGTTAAAACCATTTTTGAAGATTTTTTTTTGCCTTTGAAACATATCCTGCAAAGATTTCAAAATGTATACATTTACCTTGTCAAAAGATTTATTCTTAGCACAGAAAGAATACCCTCCTCTACCTGGGCACAAGCTCAATACAGAGCACAAATTACAGTATCAGTGAAATAATCCTAAATCTAAAAAGCACAAGAAACTGCAACAGAGAAATGAAGAAAAGAATTCCAAACCTGGAGCGATCAGTACAAAGAGAAGATATCACTCATTCTGAAGCCTTCCAACAGTCCTCGATGGAAAAGAATTTCCTTTTATTTCTGGAGACCATTAGATGATTACTGCGAAATATATAAACAGAGAACTGGAAATCTGAGATCCACAGCAGGCAAAGAGCACCCAGTGAAAAATCAAGACAGGAATAGAAGCATGAGCACAGGGCTGTTTTGTTTTATTTAATTTTATTTTAAGTTTACTTATTTTGAGAGAGAGAGGGCACACAAGTGAGCAGGGGAGGCACAGAGAGAGAGAGAGAGAGAGGGAGAGGATCTCATGTAGGCTCTGTGCTGCCAGCACAGAGTCTAACACAGGTCTCAGAATCATGAACCATGAGATCATGACCTGAACTGAAACCAAGAGTGGGACCCTGTAAGCAGCGAATCCTGGTATTCACATTAAAAGCAGCCCTGTGCTCAGGTGCCCGTGAAGACCAGGATTCGTTGCTTACAGGATCTGGGATCTCCACACAAGTTTGTGTTAATGGATAGCCTTTTCAAGAAAGGAGCACATCCCGGGCCAGAAGGCACGAAGATCATCCCAAAGACAGCATTACAGTGATGAACAAGGTGGCCGCCATAATCACAACCATCTCGCATCTTTTAAAGTTTATCCATGAGTGTTGTTCTACTCACAGCTTGTTACTAAGGTGGACAGTAGGGGATAAGAGCAGGGCGCTGGAGACAGAGCATGGGCTCCAAATCACGCTGGCCTGATGATGGAAGGGATCCAACCTCTCTTTGCCTTGTTTCTTTATCTGATAAGGAGCAACAGTGACTTCCACAAGAAGTTGTTAAGGTGATTCATTTAGTTTTTATGTCAGTTGCTTAGAAATGTGGTTAGCACATGATTAAGCTGTCAGCTATTAGCACCATTTTACATAGTGTCTACCCAGATAGTGCCTCAAGAGTTTCACAAAAGTGCATATATCGTGCTTGTGGGCGTACACACACTATTTCCCGATAATCAGTCATGTGCTGCACACTATGTTAAAAATGTAACCAACAATTTGATTAACTATTCACAAATATATCATAAAATGCACTCTTCTGGTTATACTGATGACTGCCCATAAAATAACATATCAATAATGGTTTCTTTGAATGCTTACCACATACCTCGTGCTGTGCTAAGTGCTCTGCTCTGTGTTCATGATCGCATTTAGCTTCACGACCACACTGTTATAGACTTTCATTTTGTCCCTTTGCCACAGGAGGAAAATGAAGCAGACAGAGGTTTAGTGACGCTTAGGGTAACACATCTGGCAAGTGCAGGAACCTGTGTTCGAATCCAAATCTCTCCAACTTAAGAGGCTAGAGTCTCTTCTCCCAACAACAACCTCTCCCAGTCAGCTCTTCCTCTCCTTTGAGAGCCCAGAGCCTCTCCCAAGCATCCACACACAAGCCACATCCTCTCCATTGCTCAGGCTAAAACCTTTAAAGTCACCCGGACTTGCCTTTCTTTCGCCACTCCCTGCATATTAACCCATTAGCAATTCTTCTCAATTCTACACATGAGATATTTATTTTTTAAAAAAATTTTAATGTTTATTTTTATTTTTGAGAGAGAGAGAGAGAGAGGCAGAATGCAAGTCGGGGAGGGGCAGAGAGAGAGGGAGAGATGGGATCACAGTCAAGCTCCAGGCTCTGAGTCGTCAGCACCAAGCCCGACGTGGGGCTTGAACCCATGAACCATAGATCATGACAGGAAATGAAGTCGGACGCTTAACCAACTGAACCACTTAGGCGCCCCGAGATACTTCGTGAATCCATACCCTTCTCTCTGATTTCAGCACCACACCGGGAGTCCAAGTTTCCATCACTTCTCGTCTGAACAAAAGCAAGTAACCTTATTACCGGCCTCCTAGTTTCCGTTCTGGTCTCCTAAACAGCGCTGTATTTCCAGCAGTGGTGTCTATGCACCACACTTGCCCTGCATGCCTTACCTACACTAACTCACTTAATTTGGACAATATTCCTATGAGATAGGTCCTATCATTCTCCTCATTTACAGGGAAGGGAATCGATGCTTTAAACCGTGGGGCAACTTGACCAAGGAGGGACTGTACAACAGTCTTAGTCATGCTGTTTCCATAGTGCTGTAACACTTCACCAATCCAGTAATTAATTCTTAGGGCTTTATGCAAGAAACTAAAGCAACAGAAAATAGATGTCTAAAGGCATTCATTAAAATGTTAACTATAATTGGGAAATGTCAGCAAACAATGTAAATGTCTCCAAAGCGGTGAACAGTTAAATAAATCAGACTACATTAATACAGTAAAATATTAAGCTATCATTAAATACATGTATTAAGATTACAGAGCACCATAGACAAACACTTGAAGTGTGTATGTGGTAGAGTAATGGTTTGAAGCCACAAATTGCCCCTTGTAGGAAGTCAGACATGTCTGAGGGTGGGGCACTAGTGTCTGAAGTCTATCTGAATGAGTCCACTGAATTGTGTCAACTCAAGAGGTCTTTTTTTTTTTTTTTGAGTTTACATGAGTACCGAGGTGTGTCTGCAAGAGCATTTGGGAGAGGGACCATTTCTCAAGCTGTGTGACAGGTGGACAGCATAGGAACTTACACCGGAGCCTTGGCTGGGCTCCATGATCTCAGACCTGAGCTCTGCTGAGAGGCTGCAGGAAGAAAGTAAAATAACTGCTCCCTGAAGAGCTCCCATGTGCCAAGTCCAAACATTTCCACTGAGCTATCCACCCTGCTCCCCACACCCTTCGCCTCTAGGGTTCCCATGCACCTGACTCCTTCAAGCCTACCTGCCCGGTCCCCTTAGAAGCCCTGCCTCCTGGCCCACATCATAGCCCCGTCACACATTACCATTATTTAATTATTTTTTAATTTAATTTTGTAAATTCAAGTCTAATTAGCATACAGTATTATATTAGTTTCAGGTTTCCAATATAAAGATTCAACAATTCTATGCATTTCTCAGTGCTTAGCAAGAGTAAGGATATATAATTATTTAGTTCCTACCACATTCTACCCCATAAACTCCTAGAGGGCAAGGACGCGTCTGCCCTTGGTCTGTGAGCAAGGACAACATTTATCTTGTTCGGTTTTGACTCCAGTTCCTGGCACAGTGTCCGGATCAGAGTGAATCATCAGTAGAGCAGTTTTAGTGTAGCTAAGTTCTTCACCGATTCAAAAGCCATATCGGCAAGCAATGAAAATATTTACCAACACATGCCACCCAAAACGACGTTCTAAAAATCTTCACACACCTAACTTCCCTATATTTCTTTCACTAATCACCAATGAGCAGTCATGATTCCCTTTTAGATTTCACAGGAAAAGCAAAGAGTTCTAAATTAACCGAAGCCAAATAAACTCCACCCCATTTTTTGGTTCCTATCTTCTCTGTCCTCTTTCCTATCTGAGGCCTTCAGCTTTTAAGAGAATAATTCCAGGTACTTTCTAATGTAAAGCATTTTAGCTTTTATTGCTGGCCACAATTTAGCAGCTCAAAGATACTATCCCAAAGAATCCTTCCTCCTTTCAAGATTGGAATGGGGGGGCAGGTAAGGGGCTTGGGGGTGGTGTTAATCAAGATAAGATGACAAATGTTGCTGTGACAAATACGACTTGACCTTGGACCAGCCAATGACCAGCTAGGATGTTTTCTCATAAGCGATGACTCGACTCGGGGGCTCAGGCTGTTTGCATTCTGGGACTTATCCTTGTCCTGGCATCAAATAGCAGGTGGGAGGTTGGGAGCAGCGTGTGGGGTTGGCACACCCCCACCAGAACTTTCAGCTTTGGCCTGTATGTGACACTCAAGACTCCCACTCACAGTCTAATGGCCAAAACTCGTCACATGGACCACCTAATTGCAAAGGAGCCTGGGAAATGTAAAAGTAAAGATGATTATCAGTAAGTATTAACAGCCTCTTCTAGATGGAGAAGGGGGGAAGCCCAGCATATGCTTAATAAATAGATTTGCCCTTGTCATGGTAGTAAGGTAGACAAGAGTGGCATTTTGTTTCCATCAGTATTATTTTACCGTTAATTTCTTATTAGAACGTGACTTTAAAAACACATTCACAATACACGAGAGAGTTTTGAGTACTGCTGGGTTTCCTCAATAACCAAATCTGAGTAAGAGCCAGTGAGACTCACTCTCACTGCAGAGAAAATGGCGGTTTTAGGAAACGAACAGTAAAGCATAATTGACGGCCATGTGAAGGATAGAGGCCAGTGTGTTGTTATCTACTGCTGTGTAATAAATTAATTCAAAACTTGGAGGCTGAGTAAACAAATATCTCAAAATATCTGTGTTCCAGGAATCTGAGCACAACTTACCTTCTGCCTCTGGCTCAGGGTCTCTCATGAAGTGCAGCCCAGTGGTCAGTTGGGGGTCCCGTCTCCAAGTTCAACTGGAGAAGAAAAGAATTCATTTCCAAGCTCCTTCACACAGCTAGTGGCCGGCACTGGTTGTTTGGAACAATGGGCCTCTCCAGAAGGCTACATCACAACGTGGCAGGTATCTTCCCTCGGGGTGACTGATCCAAGAGAGAGTGAGAGAAATCACCTAAGTCAGAAGTCACTATCTTTTACAACTTAATCTCAGAACTGACAGACCATAACTTCTGTGAGTTTTATTTGTTAGAAGTGAATCAATAAGTCCAGGCCACACTCAAGAGGTGAGTATTACACATGAAAGTGAATGCTAGCAGGGTAAGATCACTGGGGACCCATTTCAGAGACTGTATGTCACAGTAATTTTCAGTAAAAAAAAATCTTTGATAAATCCTTTTTTCAAGCTTATATTTGGAACTACAGTTTTAATGCTGTTTCTTCCAGGACTAGACTCAAATCATTTAGTTAAACATTGCAGCCTGGAAATTAAAATAAGCATTGTTGAAGTAGCAATAAAGGCATATATTACAAACTTCATCTGAAAGAAAACTCATGTTTTGAGAGTTTTTCAATATGTAATTTATAGCTCTTATCCTCACTTATAATTGTGCTCTTTGCTTTCTAGATAGAGACCTTGAAAAGAAAATCTTTCCAATATTGCTGCCTTGGGAATATGAAGATAAGAAACCATTTTTTGACTTGACATTTAGCTGTGAAAAAGCACTCCCCTTTTGAGAGGCATTTCAAATTTCCTGTTCAAACAGGTTTCCTTCAGGGCACTGTGGGGTGAAAGCCCACCTCGCTATAAAAATCCCAGAAGGACTTTCCTGACACTTTGTTTGATTCTTGGATCAGACGACAGAACAAAAAGCAACTCTGGCCAAAAAGAAGTGTGCTCTCCTTTGCCAAAGAACCTTCCCTTGAAGGGTCACTAGAGTAGCTCACATTTAAAAAAATTTTTTTTCAGAAGTCACAATAGCACCATTCAGAAGAGAGAAGTAGAATTCCATGGACAAAGGCAGAAAAACAATGCCCAAAGTCACTTAATGACTAGGTAAGAAAAGATTTCAGTTTCTTAATAAGACCTTACTGAAACGGGTGCCTGGATGGCTCAGTCTGTGGAGAGCCTGACTCTTGATTTTGGCTCAGGTCACCATCTCATGGTTCACAGGATCGAGCCCTGTAATGGGCGCAGGGCCTGCTTGGGATTCTCTGTCTCCCTCTCTCTCTGCCCTCCCCTGTTTCTGCTCTCTCTCACTCAAAAGTAAATAAACATTAAAGAAAAAGACTTTACTGAGAACAAAAATGGACACACAGAATTTTTACCCTGCAGTGTTTTCATTATTCAGCTAATCCTGATCCTCTTCTCTGCCACTGGAATAATCTTTCCGAAACAGAGTTCTGGCTGTGTCACCCACCTCCCTGCTGTTCCCCACCCAGCAGCAGTTACAACACAGGCCTTCTGAGCCCTGTCAAAGGCAACATAGAACACCAAGAAGTCATAAAAGGAAATATAGATACATGTCGTTACATAATTCAAGATGGTAAAACTCACCATATAAAAGCTATAGATTTTATCCCTTAATATAACCTCATTTACCTGTCATCCATAAAAATGATCAATATTTTTTCTGTATCTTCCTTCAGGTCATTAATAACATCACTAACCAGGGCTAGGCCAAGGCCAATGTCCTACATCATGCCGCTAGCCTCCCTGCCCCATGGTACCATTGTTTCTTTAATCAGAACCACCTGAGCACAGCGGTTCACCAGCAATTAATCTACCCAATTGCACAGACATCTAGTTTGCATAGATTCTGAGAGATCTACTAAAATGACATGATGAAGTACAGATAGTTCTTTATATTGCTTTCAAATGCCAGTCTTGCAATTTGACCAAAGATAGAAAATAAATCAGTTTTGTACAGTTTGCTCCTAATCAATGCACGCTTCCTCCTTTCCTGTGTGCTCAAAATACCTAAAACAAACAGGAAGCCCTTCCAGCTCTACCTTAAAGTTCATTACTAATATTGCCTCTTTTTGCTGCCCGAATCACTACTACCCTGGTCCAAGTCACCTTCATCTTCAGTTTCAGGTTTTGGTTTTTTTTTTTTTTTTTTTTAAGTTTTATGTATTTATTTTGAGGGGGGGGAGGGGAGGGTCTGAGAGAGAGGGAGAGAGAATCTGCTGTGTACACAGAGCCCGACACGAGGCTGGATCCCACGAACAATGAGATCATGGCCTGAGCTAAAATCAAGAGTTAGACGCTTCACCAACTGAGCCACCCAGGCACCCCTTCACTTTCAGTTTTGTTCCCATAGTACAGAAAACAAAATTAGCATTACAAAAGTCATATCAGTCTATTTCATTGTTCCAAGTCAGCTATCATCAACCATGTTTTGAATAAAATTTCAGGTTCTGACGATGACCTACAAGTCCCCATATAATCTGACTCCCTGTCTGACTTCATCTCCCACTCTACCTCTCTTAATCCACTCCAGTCACCGTGGCCCTGCAATTCTCCAAATATACAAAACGTATTCCTGCTCCAGTGCCCTTTACATGCTCTTCCTTTGTGGATAGCTCTACTCCAAGAAAAGCTTATTCCTATTGTGTTTCCAAGGTTATAATATTCCCTACCTTCAGCACCTTTGCATTTGCCTGGAAAGTCCTGAGTAGCAAGTAGAGGAAATCACTACAATTCCCAGCCCTGGGAGACTCCTTTATCTCACTATGCAAATCATATTCAGAGTTTATCACCTCATCTTCAATTTTAGAATCATAAACAGCCATATGATGCACTTAAATAATACTGCTCAAATGACATGAATTACCATAAGAAAATCTAGTCAAAAAAATAGGAAAAAAAAGATGCTTAAATGGCAAATCATTAACTCATTTGATACAAATACCTCTTATTGGAACCACTAAGTATTGTATCATTTTGGCTTCCATTCATACATAGAATATATGTGCATGACATAATTGATCATGTAAGATATATTTAGCAAAATACATACATCTATACATATATAGCTAAATAAATACATTTAATAATGTGGCAACTGGACTCCAACATTTATAGCATCCTTTTAAAGGAGGATGCATTTTTGCAGCAGTGTGGCAAAGTTTCATACCAAACATATTAATATTTTAATAAAGAATTGTAATAGTCAATTTGTGTTAGATAAAACTCAATTATTATATTTTTTTCAAATTAATAAAATTATCTCCAATTTTTCCACCACTCAGGCTTATTAATTCATTGCTTGTTCTTTCTGGGAAATGCTAATCATCAAGCAAATAAAATAACTGTAGCCACTTATGGTCTTCAGGGAGAATGCAGGTGCAATAGAGGAAAGAAAACATCTAAGAGTCAGACTATTTGGTTTCAATTTCTAGACATACCATTGGCCTGACATGAAACATTTAACAGATTACTCTAATTCTTGAATCTGTTTCCTTGTTTCTAAAATGAGGTCGCTAATATCTGCCTTCTTTCCCTCATAAGGTTTCTATTTGCATAGAAATTAGTAGTACTAAATATCTTCCATTAACCTTGACTGAGAGGCAAATGTGCGTGACTAACAGTTCATCTGCAGGAAAAACTTACATTTAGACACCTACACGATGTCCCCCTGATATCGTGCCAATTTTTAGTATCTCTCCATCAGTCTTATAATGATTAAGGACTAAAAATTTAAAATATATTAAAAGCATCATGAACCATGGTCAGCAAACAGCTATATATATTCATCATATTTAATCATTCCACCGTGTCTTGGTTTTCTATTAGTTAATTCATCAAATATTTAATGAGGAACTTTCAGTAAATCATTAGGAGACTGAATTCGTGTTTATTTCTACTCCTTGAAATTTCACTAAAATTATGGTACAAAGAATGAAAATGGTACAATCCCACAAGGGCAAAGAGAAGGGCAGAGGAGACAACCGATGAAGATGTCACCCATTTTTCAAAGAAATGTCTGCGGATGAACCACAGCAAGATGTGAATCAACTTGCCCTGTGGATTCCTGAAAAGCTCAGATTTGGAGGCAACAGCTATAATGGAAGGTCATAGAAGAAGCAGGGTTGAAATTAGAATTGTCTGAAATTCTGTACACAGAAGAGTTAAGACTTTGACTCACCCATACCTTCCCCTCTTCAACTCCGTACATCCTTCCCTTGGACAGTGCACAATAGGTATCGTTTTGGGGGTAACCTTTAAACGAACATCAGGCTTCCCACGCAATCACGCTAGAACGAAGCGCACCATCTGACAAGGCAGGCTCATGCCCCAGAGCTCCCAGTTCATGTGTAAGCACTTACCCTTAAACTTGAAAACAAATGGAATCCTCTCATGTGACAGAGAAAAGAGAACAATTCAGAACAGAAAAACATTTCATAGCGTAAACAGAATGATCTATTATTGCTACCCTCAAAAAAAAAAAAAAAAGAAGATTTTGTAAACACTCATTCGTGAAGATAGAACAGGGGGCTATAAAAAAAAAAGAAATAACCAGAGGACAAAAAACAACTCTTAAGAATATATGTCTTAACATGCACATGTGTCAATGTGTATATCTTTAAGTTGAAAGTTTATTAAAAAGATAAGACAATAATAAAGCTTAAATTTATTGCCAAAAAGGAGAATAAAAAGACAAGCACAGACAAAGGAGAGAAAAGATAAGAAAAAAAGAGTAGCGGTTCCTGGGTGGCTCAGTCGCCTGAGCGTCTGACTCTTGATTTTGGCTCAGGTCATGATTTCAGGGTGTGTGAGATTGAGCCCTGCATCAGGTTCCATACTGTCAGAGTCACTACCACTCTGCTGTCATCTTGAATCCCCTGCTTGGGATTCTCTCTCCCTCTCTCTCTCTGCCCCTCTCCCACCCACCCACCCCCACCCCTGCATGAGTGCTTTTTCTCTCTTTCACTCTCAAATAAATAAACTTTAAAATATAAAAAATAATAAAAGGTATATATCTTACTAATAAGATTCCAGTCAGGGCATAAAATGGGGAAGAAATTATCAAATAACCTTTGGGAACATTTCCTACAACCACGGACTTCTGTTTCCACTTTGAACATGTCGGACACAACGTCTTCATTTCCAACTGCAGTTGTAATAAAGTATCTCAAACCTGATGGCTAAAAACAACACAAACATATTCTCTTCTATTTCTGGAGGCCAGAAATCTGACATCTGTTTCACTAAGCTAAATTCAAGATACTGGCAAGGTTAGTTCCTTCTGGGGTCTAGGTTCCTTGCCTCTTGACTCCTTTCTCAGGCCACTACCTGTTATTCCTACAGTCAAACCTCCTATTTGTGTAGTCGAGAAAATAAGAGAGGGTGTGTGATTAAACTTTATTTTCTTATGTTTCCAATATTCAAGTTAGATATGCTCATGTGTGCGCATGCACAGACACACAGAGACACACACAGACACACACACACACACATTCCTAAGAGATCTTTCTTGTCCTTTGGTTATTTTCCCTGGTTCTTTTATTCACTGGTCATGTTTGTGATACTTTGCTATCTCTCTCTCTCTCTCTCTCTGTCCCTCCCTCACTTGCACTCTCTCTCTTTTTCCAAAATAAATGAATAAACAAAAAAGTAATAAATACATTAGGATAAGGGTAAAGAAATGAGGATTGTAACATATAGGGAAATGCACAAATTATGCCCATACTTGATAATCCAGCAAGTAACAACACAAGCTAATTCTTTTTAAAACTGGAGGTAAATACCAGAAGAATGAAAAGATTTTTAAAGCACCTGTCTCTGACGTGTGGGGCTGGAATTGCTCTAAGTCCTTTAGGACCATTTTATGATTTGTAACACTGTGCATGGATTCCTTTAGGAAATGAAAGCAAACAACTCCAGGAGCAAACATTAATGAAGAACTTACTCTGAGTCAGGAACCAGACACTGTCATTCCACGCACACACACCCCTCCCCCCACTGCGTGGCCCTGTCCCCGGTGCTGTCGAAACCTCAGGCTCCAAAGTGCTCAGTTTCATAAGACAGCACGTGAACAAATATTATACGACCTAATATTCAGGAGGCGTTTCTTAATCCAAAACACAGCGTGGGCTTATATTATAGTAATCCGCCAGATAGTATAGAAATTATTTAAATCCCCAAATAATCTACAAATTGTACTGAAAGAAAGCTTGCTCTCTCTACTGAAGCACACTTACCGGAGATTCTAAGAATCAATAATCTTAACTGATTTCACATTTGTAAGATTTTATTGCGCATGAAACGCGCGGGCTTGCTACGCTAATCTCAGAAGCAGTTTCGCATCTTCTAGTTCCACTGCTGAGGTTCTTCTAACGTCTCGCCTCATGTCAGTAACAACAGCTACCCACGCCAGGCATCGAGCTAAAAGACAGAACACATCATCCCCATAGATCCTCACACAGTCCAGTGAGGTAAGGGCTATAATATTCCCATTCTAAAGACAAAACTGACGTTTAGAGGAATTAGACGATTTGCAGAGTCAAATCGCTAGTGAGGCAGAGTTGAGATCTGTACCCAGGTTGCACGACTCAGGGGGAGACACTGGGAACTATACTTGCCGCTCTGCCTTTCCCAACATTTCCGTGCCTCTCTACCGCCTACAAAATCGAATTCGAACTCGCGTGGCTGGGTTGGTTCACAAACGTGGGAGCTTCCTGGGTGAAATCTGAAACTGGCCCCCATACACAAAGGGCAAGCAGAGGGTGAAATAGGGTCAGCCACTCCACATGGGTACGTGGCAGGTTTAATAGGTGAGGGGACTTACATACAAGGCTTGTCTTGGGCAGTTTCAAGATGAGTACATCTTGGCACCACACACTGGAATTTTGAAAGTTTATGCGGCTGCCTATTGGGTCCAGTTATGCATCCAGTCCAGATGGTCTCAACAACATATCACTCTCTCAGGCTTGTGTCCTTGAAGCAGCTTATGAGAGCAGGAAAGGCGAGTGAGACACACATTCCAAGGACAGGCGAGAGCGTGAGGAGTCTCCGAGTGCCCTGGGCCAGCTCATGGGTTACCTGGCAGTGACGTCCTCTCCAGTGACTTCCTCCAAGAAGCCCACTTGCTCTGGTCTGACCTACATGCATCTTCTACGTAATGCATCCCCACCAGCCCAGTGTCCCACTCAATGCCATTCTTACATCCATCTGCACAGTTGCTAAAAATTCTTCTCAATGAGAAATCACTTTCTTTCTCTATTCAAGTATCACCTTTCCTAGAAATTTCACCTATTGCAGGAATAGTTAGTGAGCTATTCCAATCCACCGTGTCTTCGGTTTTTAAAATATATATGTTAGTCGCTCAACTACTGTCTCACATGGTGTTTATCTAAAAATATGTATTATATATTAACTAAAATGTAGACTCTCAAAGGTGTTCATATTGTATGCCCCCTACAGAATTCAGGGGAAACTACAGCATACAGTATGTATCCAATCAGTATTCATTCATTTGAACTGGTCAAAGGGTAAAATAATGACCTAGTAAGGCAGTGGAATTCCATTACTAAAATAATTAGGTCCAAAATTAGGGACAGAGTATTTTAGTATTTTATCTACTTTGTTCCTTTTGGTCAAGATATATAGATATAGATATAGGTACAGGTATAGGTATAGATATAGATAAGAGGGAAAATAAAATATGATAGAATGATTTGGTGTTTTTTTAATATAACAATGCCCCCCAAATTATTATAGACAAGATATTCTAAAATTTAGAGCTGTCAAGAACTCCTTTATCCAGCCAGGTGTCCTATATCTAGGATGCACTAGTGTTCTCAAAATCAAACCCACATACCTGAGAATTGAAAGAGGCCTCAGAGTGTACCCAGTCTAGCTTCCTATCTTGAGCTGAAATTCCATTTCCATCACTTGGCCTCTGCTAGAGTAACAAGATCATTTCTCCTTGCCTGGTCCATTGTCACATGGTTCTAAATGCTGGTTTTAATTAATAGAAAATGGTCATTGTACTTTGTTGTCAGTGACCCCGCTGCCACTGCTTTCACGTGGAGTATTTCTTGAAAGTCAAGTGCTCTTCCACTCTCACCCCACTTACTGCAAAACACTGGCAGCACTGGCCGCATGGTGATTTTGCAGGAGACACTGAACATCACTGGCATTTCTTTTGCTCTTTGGTTGACATATTTATTTTAGGAAATGCCTCAGACAACATGATAAAGGTTCCAGACAGGAGGCCCATTGGCTTCCCTTATTGGAAAACAAAGCATATGTGAGGTCAAACAAGCAGTCGAGATTTCTCTGCAACTGTACTAATGAGAAATGACAAAGGCTGAAACGCACGATGGAAAATAAATAGCACTGGGGGACGGGTTCAACATCTGATTAAATAGAGTATTTGCTTTTCTTTTGGCTGTATATTTCCAGGCTACAGATAAAAATATAGTAATTTTATGTAATTGTGAAAAGGTCATCTGGCTAATTTTATTTCAAGCATAAGGAAGTGGAAAGAATACTTAACCTTCATTTGTTGCTAATCATATTGCTTCATAATATTGCTAGAAGGAAAACCTTATCAGCCAGGAGCAATAACTAAAAAAATGTGTCCCTGAAATGTCTTGGCATCTCTTGTCCTTCATCTGTTTTATGTCGCAATATATACCTTTATATTAATGAAAAGGTCATGTTACAGTAATTAGCAGTAACATTTATTTAAGGCATATATTAATGTCCTATAAGACTTCGACAACTTTTGATAAGTGCAGCAGCGAACATTTTAATTGTACTATAAATACCATATGGAGCGATAGATTTACCAAATGATCAGTTTTATCTTTCAGCTGGAATTTGCACAATGCCAGGAAATCTAAGAACCAAAATTGGCATCATCGTTGTTACAGCGTTATGTAGTCACCTTAATTATACGACACCATGCAACTGGCAAACTGTATAATTACTAGTATTTGGGAGACTGTTTTGCCGGTCTGTTTAAAAGGTTACTTCCCTTTTCTATCATACTTTCCCTCAAAGCAGGGAAAGTTGTCTGCGGCTTCTTTGTGAATGTGAAGGGCTCAAAACAACTGGCTTAGGAATGAAAAGATGGGAAACCAGAGGGTCTTTTAGAACTTACTGAAACTCTTTGTGCTGTTGGTGTAGCAGGTGAGTTGTATGAGCTCCTGCATGGACTGAGCAGTTCTTTTCCAGGGAGACAGGGTGTGACACATCGCTTGTCAGAAATCATCTAGGAACAAACTCTGCCATAACAGTTCTCCACTACTTCATCGTGCCACTGTTTCAAAAAGGATAGTGCAATACCATTCTCTGATAAAAGACACCAAGGGTCCTCGGAGAAATAGCTGATTGCAGGAATGGCCCAGGAAATATACAAGATGAAGCTGGAATATCTTGTGCCAGAAAGTAAAAAGTACTAAAATAACACACACACATGCACACGCACACGCATACACACGTGTGCGAAATGGGTATGCCAAAGGGACACTGGAGTCAACTAAAAGAGCTCCCAATGGCAAAATGTGGAACAACTTGGGCAGGAAATTAAATAAAGTGGTACTTGATGAGAACCCAAAGTATAAACTTAATACACGCGAGTCCATACTGATATAAATGATTGAATAAATAAGTGGCGGAAAACAGATACATCTTCCTTATAGAATTCCAAAATATTTATGCAGATATTACACCATCAGGAAGCGGGGAGCATACTGCATCATTCTTATTGGGGTGCCCATAGTGATTTCCTTCCAAAAAGTCTAGTACAGAAAGGGAAAAAAGAAGAGTGGCTTTACAGTAGAGAAAGACCTCTTCAACCACTAACTCAGGTAGATGGTAAAGTTCAAGACTTACAGTGATAAGTCATGTTGATATGATATAATAAAAATGGCACTTTCTCTCTCTTTTCTTCCTCTCCAAAATCCATAACCCTAGTCAAATCATAGGGAAGACCCCAGACAAATACTAACTGAGGAACATTCTAGAAAACACCTGACAAGCGGTTTTCAAAACTGTCAAAGGTCATCGAAAACAAAGACTATCTGAGAAACTTTCACAGACAGAAGAGCCTAAGGAAACATGATGCCTAGATGCAGTGTGGTATCCTGGATAGAATTCTTTATGGACTTAAAGAAAAAAGGAGAGAGGAGAGAGAGAGAGAGAGAGAGAGAGAGAGAGCCCTTGTCCAATAGTTTTCCCAGGCATAGGATTAGGTTCTTGCTGATCTGGTAAAAACTCTCAGAGGAAATCTTTCTTCTGCCTAGGAAACTTAAAACCAACCTAAAACCCTTTGGTGATGTAAACCCTGTACTCTTCCTTATGGGATTGATAAACAGATTCTTTTATCCGAATTTTAAGTTCTTGCTTCTTAAAGGATCTTGATGGATAAAAATTACCATTCGTTGAAAATGTATTAAGCCCTGTGCTAGGCACCAAGTATTCAAAGCAGAATAAGACGACTCCTACTCTCAAATGTGTTATAGTCTGATATGGGAGGCATGTAGATAACTATATGTAAAATAGATGATTTAATTAGAACACACTCGAATTTATACATGAGTGTAAACAAACGAAGAAAATTCTACTGGTTCTAATGGCAGGGAAAGTTTTTATTTTGTTTTTGTTTTTTTTCCAGAAATGACATTTGCATTGTGTCTTAATGAATAAGGATGAATTTTCCAGGAGATAAGGAATATTGTGCACATGTCTATTGGTTGTTAATAACAGGGCGGGGGTGGTTAGGAGATTGGAAGTTTGGAATGAGAAAAAAGTGGATAGATAAGCAGGAGCAGATACTCTGATGATGCACCGTCGAAACAGAAAGGATGTGAATTTCTGACTCGTAGGGGGAAAAGGAGCCGTATGTGCGTGGGCAATAGGACCGCGCATTCTGCCTCTGTGTTTTAAAAGACCCATTTTATTAGGCAGCATCCTGACACAATGGAGAAGTTATTTAGCATTTTTTAGGATACGTAACTCAGTTCTAAAAAATTATCAGACAAAACTATTTAAAAAGTTGCTCTAATCAAGACATTTAATACATATTTTGACAGTCATGTTCCTTGGTGGATAATTCTACCTAACCACTCTCATTGTTAGGATATTATTTATTCTTCATTAATTCTTAATACCTATGCAAGTATTATAAACATTACACTATAAATTATTGAAAAGCCATCTATATCGTGGAAAATAAAACTTGAGAATCCACTGCAGCCTCCCGGCTGGCTCCTAAAGCATTAATAATAATAAGCAAGGGGAGGGGGGAGAAACCCTAGAGTATGATAAAGGAAATCCAAAGAGATCGATCTAATTTTATGGAAATTGGTCTCTCCCCAGGCTGGGGGCTACACAAAAGAAGAGGCAGTCACCTTGGTCATTCCTCGCATATGACCCATGGTTGCCTTTTGCTCACCAGGAGCAGCCAGACACAGCCGAAAGCACTTGGGACTGAGTTGGGTCCTGATCTGAAAGCCTGGTGTTAAGGACCCATTGTGTCCCTGCTCCTGCCCCCAAGTCTCCTGTTTCTTTAACTGTCAAGGAAACCAGTCGGAAGTGATCAGTAGTTCTAACTTTTTTTTTTTTTTTTTTGCAGATCTCTTTTCTTTTCCCTAATAGACTTGTGCATAGCTCCATGACATAAAAATAAAACACAGGTAAGTATTTCGGGTATTAATTAATCTTATAAGTGGAAGTGGATGATAATTATAGATCATAACATGGGCCAAAGAGGGTAGTGGGGATCTTTTCATCATACAAAAATCTGAAATCCCAGGTGACAGAAAATTGTCATCAAATGTCGCTTTGATGATGTAAACTCTGTACTCTTCCTTATAGGATTGATAAGGTTGTGTGGGGCACAGCTGGGAAACGCCTGCATCAGATGTGCCCCGCAATGGGCCGCTCTGGCTTGAACGGTAAGCTGGTGATGGCCGCAGCTCCGGGAATAGGCTTGTGCGGCATGTCAGAGCATGGACTCCGGAGCTGGCCAATATGGATTGGAACCCTGCTTCCGCTACTGTCCAGCCACACGAACTTAGAAAAATTACTTATCATTTCTGTGCCTTAGTGTCCTTGCCTATAACATAAGGATGATGAGGCATCTGCCTTGGAGGGATGTTTTAAATAGTTACTGATAGTCCAGGTAAAATCTCTGTCACATAGAAGCCCAATAAAAACGTCAGTCGTTGATATCCGTTCCCTGCCCCCACCCCCAACATGCTAAGACACTAGAGTGGCTAACTTTGTCAGTCTCAGTACCATCTGTATGCAAGTCTCACATCACTGCT
The DNA here is from genome assembly GCF_003009895.1 of Hyaena hyaena. Lineage (NCBI taxonomy): Eukaryota > Metazoa > Chordata > Mammalia > Carnivora > Hyaenidae > Hyaena > Hyaena hyaena. The sequence goes on along the minus strand of NW_024081766.1, from coordinate 171,829 downwards.
ATTGACAGCTTCTGACAGAGCCTCGGTAGATTAAATTACATATAGTAGAGCAGGTATTGGTGAAGATTTACCAAAGGCAAAGTATGCGTCTAGGCACAAACCTAGGTGGTCAGGCATTTGTTTGTGTATTAATACTCTGGTTGGTTGTATGTTTGTTTCTAACATTTGTTCCCCTAATTGAGAGATGACTAGACAGTGCACCCCTCACCATCTAACTAAGCCATGTGAAGTGAATGCAGAATGGTGCAAAGAGGCACTGCTCCTGTAGCCTGGGTCCCCAAAACAAAGAAGACACAGGAGAGTCAGAGCCGATCCATGAATGACATGCACCGTTACTGAGAAATGGCCGTTAGCTGTCGTAAGCCACTAAGATTTTGGAGTTGTTTGTTACAAGGTCATAAAAACTAGCAAAAACAAGAAGAAAATCAAGAACAACAACAACAAAACCCCTAGCTGATACAACCACTATCAACCACATACTGAACTGCATTATACTACAATATGTTAATGGCATTATTCTGAATGGTTAGGCCAGATTCTAAAATTGAGCTATCTCATGCCTGAGCTTAAAAGCTTGTGAGGCTTTTGGTTTTTTTATTAATCATCAGTGCAAAATTGTAAATCCTTCATTTTGGTATTCAAGGCCTTCTAAAACCTGCTCCCAACTTTTCTCTTTGGAGTCCCCACCCTTTGCACTAGCCACATTTCCTTTTCCTTTTGTCATTTCCCCACCCTCACCCCCACCCCTTTGCCACCCTCCAACATCATACACTGAACGCTACAGTCACTAAGCTCCCCTGCCATTTTTAGGTTCTTTCACACTTCCATAGTATTTGAAATGTGGAACTTAATGGAGGACCATGGGGGAGAAGAAGGGAAAAAATAGTGGGGGAGAGGGAGAGAGGCAAACCATGAGAGACTCTTGAATGCTGAGAACAAACTGAGGACTGATGGGTGTGGGGGGGGTAGGGGGGAGATGGGCATGGAGGAGGGCACTTGTGGGGATGAGCACTGGGGGTTATATGGAAACCAACTTGACAATAAACTATTTGTAAAAAATAAATAAATAAATAAATAAAAATAAAAAAAATAAAATGTGTTCCAAATTCCTGGTGGTCCCTCCATTTCCCCTCACTCTCCCATTGCCTGAGAAAGCTCCATGAATACCCTATGGCCCAGATCCGGTGACATCCCCAGGGAAGTTGTCATTGGTCCCTCTTCTCTGGTCTCAGGAAGCTGAATTTAGAAGTTTAACATGGGATTCGCTCATGGAAGATAAAAGTCTGTCTCCCTTCTCTGGCCTGTGAACTCCTCAAGAACAGGGAGGGTACATTTAACCATCCAATATTCTGAAGACCACCGAGCTTGCCAATTAATAGATGAGACATTACTTGCAGGTGTGCAGGTGTGGGAAATAATCCAGGGAGCTCTATGACTCAAAATGTGTAAATTAATTTGGTTCAGTCACAAATGTCAGTTAATATCCATCTGTTCGTCGTGTCGCCGCAAGAAGAATGGAGGTATCAGTTACACCGGTCAGTAGACAATTGCAAAGTGGAAAAAAGAAACTGACATCTGCACAATTCCGTAGCATCCCAATCTGCCACGAGCACTGAGGTCACTGGTGGTTACATATACTCCCTCTCAACTCTGTCAAGCAACACTATGGGAGCTAAGGGAGTTGCAAGGGCAAGAACTACTCTGGGGCCATGGCTGCCCAAGTTTTAAGTAAAACCAGAACAGGGCTTACACGGAAGTCCCAGTGAGGTCTTCCAGATGCTTAGGACCTTCCTGCTGCCAAATGTTTAATGCCCTCCTTTACCTGAGTGAAGGGAAGTGGGTGGGCAAAAAAAGGTATTTGTTTTCATTTTCCCCTCTACCAGAGATCAGAAACCCTTTTCTGTAAAGGACCAGATAGTACATGTTTTAGGCCCTTCTGGCCATATGGCCTCTGATACTACAACACGAATCTGCCACTCAAGCATGACACAGGCACTACTTAGAGTGTCACTGCCATGACACAGAGAATGGGGGGTGGGTGCGTTACAAAAAACCTTCACTGATGGACAGTGATATTTGAGTCTCATCAAATTTTCATGTGCCACAAAATATATTTTTTTAATGTTTATTTATTTTGAGAGAGAAAGAACACAGGGGAGGGGCAGAGAGAGAGGGAAAGAGAGAATCCCAAAGCAGGCTCCGCCCTGTCAGTGCGGAGCCTGTTGCTGGGCTCGAACCCATGAACTGTGAGATCACGACCTGAGCAGAAATCAAAAGTTGGACGCTTAACCGACTGAGCCACCCAGGCACCCCACACAAAATATTATTTTTGATGTTCTCAACTATCAAAAACATAAAAACGATTCTTTGCTTGCAGTCCATACAAGAACAGGCAGTGGGCCGTATTTGGCCCCTAGGCTGCAGTTCCCTGACCACCGCCCGAAGGCAAGCACGCAGGGTCCTGTCAAGAGGAGAATGAACTGGATTCCTTATGAATTTGCCTGGAGTGCTTCTGCTCAAGGACCGCTCTTCTCCTGTCTACTCATCTCAAAATGGAATGACATCAGCTTTACTGATCTTCAGCTCTCTCAAAAGTCTTGACATTTAGGACCAAATCTGTATTGGATTAGCGTCCGTTTAGCATTCCCCAAGGGTAATAAAATGTAATTTTAATGAGGTTTTCCTCTTTTCCCAAGAACAGGCAATAGGGTTAGAGCTATAGGAGAAGCTCTTCTTTATATCCCGGATGTTGCTGTAGGAGCTTGTGAAATCTCTTCCTCTCGTGTGTCTGAAAACAAAATGGATTTACGTGCGTCAGGAGTGATTTCTAGTTTGTCCCGCCTGGAGGCAGAGGATGAATTCAATGACTTCCATCATCCTGGGGTCCTGTGACAGCACAATGACTTTAGAGTCGTGCCGACTGCCCGGTTACTTTGTCAAGGGTTTAGGTTGGTGTGTTCTCGAGGAAAGAACACTGCATGTGAAGTCAGGAGACCTGAGTTCAGGTTGCAGGTCCATCACTGCCTGCCTTGGGCAAACATCCCCCAAGTGTCCTCATCTGCAAAGTTTGGCTAATAATGGGTGCTGCCTCAGAGGGCTGTCATGAGTTTAACGTGTTTAAAATAGTACCTATTTCATTATAAGCACTAAAGAACGTTTGATTGTAGTATTGTAGTATTATTGTAGTGTTGTATTAGTCTCTTTTTGTAAATGTTTAGTTTTGAGAGAGAGAGAGGGATAGAGGATCTGAGGTGGGCTCTGTGCTGACAGCTGCGAGCCCCATGTGGGGCTCCAACTCACAAACTGTGAGATCATGAGCTGAGTGGAAGTCAGACGCTGAACGGACTGAGCCTCCCAGGCGCCCCTATTCTCTTTCAATATGGGTGGTGCTGATCTCCCAGTGATCAGAAGTGTGAGTGTGCTCTGTAAATTACAGTCAGCACACTCTATATTATCATGATAATTGAACACTCGTCATCCATAAACAAGAATTCTGGTCAAGCTGTTTTCTAATGATGGAAGTTTTTCCTCTCTTTAAAAGTGGTTTTCCAATGATGCACATTTAATATACTAGTAGAACCCATATTCTTATAAGGGTATATTTTGTAGATGTTAATTTTGACTTGTCAGTAGGCATTTTATATTTTACTACTTTTTTAACGTTTTAGGTCTCAAATATTTTTGTAGGCCCCTGAAAAGCTCTTGAGGCTTCAGTGTCCACACCTGTGGTGCCTTCTGAAAAATAGTAGTTAAGGACCCCTGGGAGGCTTAATTGGTTAAGCATTCGACTTCAGCTCAGGTCATGATCTCATGGTCCGTGGGTTCGAGCCCCGCATGGGGCTCTGTGCTGAGACCTCGGAGCCTGGAGCCTGCTTCGGATTCTGTGTCTCCCTCTCTCTGACCCTCCCCCACTTGTACTGTTTCTCTCTCAAAAATAAACAAAAACATTTTTAAAAATTTTTTTTTAAAAAGAAAAGAAAAATAGTAGTTATGCCAGTGCCACGGACTCCTGCCAGATGCCAGGGAAGAAGAGCCTCACACATCAGCTCAAGGAGCTGTTTTAGCAGAAGACTTGGGCATGTGAGCACTGGCGTGGCTATGCCTGACACCTCCTTTCTGAGTGTGGCTCAGCATCAGGAGAGGGACTGCGCTTCCATTTCTCATGAATGGCAGCCTGGCTCCAATGCAGTAGAAGCTGCAGGACCCCAGCAGGGCCAGTGTGGACGGTACCCGGGGATCTCTCCTCGACACAAGGCAGCACACTTGCATGGAGGTGCACACGGCAGCAGCAGCAGCAAGGGGGGATGTGGTTCTCACATAGGGTTCTTAAATATCGAATATCAATCAGAGCAACTTGATGGGGAGACCCTGAGAGGATCCATCAGGACCCAGAAGGTTTCTTTTGGGAAAGTCCAGAACATACCTTGGAGGGACTCTGAGACCTTGCATAATTCAGGCAAACATGAGTCAGTTAACATTATGTGTTTAGACTTTTTTTTTTCTTTTTGAGAGACAGACAGTGAGCAGGGGAGGGGCAGGGGGAGGGAGAGAGAGAGAGATAGAGAGACAGAGAGAGAGAGAGAGAGAGAGAGGAGAGAATCCCAAGTAGGCTCTACGCTCAGCGCGGAGCCCGTCATGGGGCTTGATTCCATGACCTTGGGATCATGACCTGAGCTGAAATCAAGAGTCAGATGTTCAAACAACTGAGTCACGCATGTGCCCCTCCATTATGCTTATTCTAACTGTGAATTTGTTTATATTCAAACAGTGGTAAGACTTGGAGGAAATTTTCCAGTGAGTAGAGGAGGAAATTTTGAGAAATTCATCAAAAGCTGTGCACAATTCATAAAATTATTTTACTTTAAAGTTTTTTTGGGTGAAGCCTCCTGTACATAATAAGTATTTGTGCATTTGCCTCTTGTGTTAAGCAAGAGACACTTGTATTTGCATCCAACCAAGAGAGGAGGCAGACAGATTGCTGACTTTAGCAATGTCATATCTGGAGACTGTTTGCCAAAGGAGAACTGCTAACATCCATCATAAAGAATAGCATCCTTAGAAAGAAACAGGGGATTTTTTTCCTCCAAATATTCAGTGGTGTGCAGATCTGACAATGCCTTTCCATTACCATCAGATTATTTGTAAAACATATTTTGCCCCCACTAGTAGTTGTTCAATAAGGCTCATTTAACAAATGGATTTGTTCTGTAAGTGTTATCAGCATTCTTTAAACACAGGTCTATGTGAATCTTGGTGATTTATTCAGTAACTATGTATTACACATCTCGAATGTGCAGGATACTGGGAAGAAAGGCCAAAAAGGGTGATGCATCTTAAGGAGCTTACAGTGCAATGGTTCTCAAAGGTGCAGGGTATTTATCCCAGCCACCTCCATGCCTCTACTTCCCAATGCCACCAGGGATATAGATCACAGACGAGAGGGAGAGGCTCAACTGTAGCCCTCTACAAAGATAACTGGTTGAGAATCGCTTCTGTAGTAAGTCACGTTATCAGCTATAGTGACACACACCTTGGTTAGGCTGGGATGGTTTAAATGGCTGTGCACTCCATGGAGTCTTTCCTTTTCCCTCCTATTTAGTGGGGGAGATGAAATGTATGCACTGAATAAAATCCATTTGAAATTGTGAGCTGAAACACACACAGTCACACAAACATATGTGGACCAAATATTTTATGGAACCAAACTCACTCTTGGTGTGAGGCACTCTAGTGTATTCTATTCTCCTGCAACTGAAAATCAATACCGGTCACACTCCGCACAATTGATTTTAGAAACCAAAAAGTCACCACCTAGAGTTTGAAAAATACTTCTCTGGGGTTTGGTAATGCTTGGAAGACAGAGGTGAGGAAGAGAAGGTGTCATAGGATATATTTCTGTGTTGTGTTCATAAACATAATGCACTTACACACTACTTACCAGGTTGCAGGCAGTGATAAGTACTTCTCCTGTATTAAGTCATTCCATCCTTACTGCCACCCTATGAGATATGCACATGTATGGTAGCTATTTTATTTTGTTATTTTTTTTAACGTAGTCTCCATGCCCAGCATGGATCTCAAGGTGGGGCTTGAACTCACGACCCTGAGATAAGACCTGAGCTGAGATCAAGAGTCAGATGCTTAACCAACTGAGGAACCCGTGTGCCCCTGTATTATAGCTATTTTACAAATGAGGAAACGGTTGCACAGAGAGGTGAAATGATCCTACCAAAGCTACCCAGGATTTGATCCCAGGCTGCCAGACTCCCAAGTCCATAGTCTTACGCCCCCCTTTAGCAAGTTCCCAGCCAACCATCCTGCATAGCCTGCCCTAGTCCACTGTGAGCTGAGGACACAATAAGAATAGGTCTGCTCCACAGATAGGGAAAAAATAACTATCGCACATGCTTCACCGGTGGGACTGAGCAATGCCTCCTTGGCATGCAGACAGCAACAGAAGTCAGTTCCAGATCCTAGCAGTTGACTCTTTCCTAGGGACGTTAGAAGGGCAGAGACGACACAGTGGAGCAGACATGGCTAGGGCCAACCCTTTTCTTCCCCTGTATCTCTTTAGGTCAAATGAATCAAAGCACTGAGGCAAACACAAACGAATTCAAATACCTATTCTTGAATCTCTTCATGTAAGATTCTAAGAGTCAGGAATTAGAACACAGCGTGGCTCGACAATGAAAATGACAATGAAACAGACCCACTAATAATTAAGTCATGGCATTTTATTAGCAGCATCTATGAATAATGTTCCTAAATGCTTTTCACTTTTGTTCTTCATTGATTTTAATTTAGATTACGTCTGGCTCATAAGCCAGGTAAATATGAAACCTTTAACAAATCACACTATAAAACCAGCCATCGTCCTGGGTTCCCTCGTGTATCCATCCCTGATGAGCAGATTTAATGGTGTACAAGACAATAACATCAATTACCGAGTACTTTAAAAGATGTGCAGCATACAGGAAAAAAGGAAGAAAGAGGGAAACCACTAAAAGCGCTGTATAGAATAAATCTGACTTGGGGGGCGCCTGGGTGGCCCAGTCAGTTGAGCATGCAGTTTCAGCTGAGGTCATGGTCTCACAGTTCGTGAGTTCGAGCCCCACATCAGGCTCTGTGCTAACAGCTCAGAGCCCGGAGTCTGCTTCAGATTCTGTGTCTCCCTCTCTCTCTTCCCCTCCTTTGCTTGTGCTCTCTCAAAAATAAACATTAAAAACATTTTTAATAATAGAATAAATCTGACTTGGTTCTGAATGTCGTCACTTCAGTTTCTGAAAACTTGTGTTCATGAGAATAATCTTATTGATGCTGTGTACGTATGAAATAAACTCCAAAATATTAACCATGCACAGCCTTATATTCATTACACCCAATTGTTTTTTTTTCATTCAATATGTAACGTTGACCCAAGAACTGATTCTATAGCTAATCTTTTACTGTCATGAAATTTCAAGGAGGCTTATTATATTGAGTGATCCTTCTCTACCAAGACCAAAATACACATAAAATAAGATATGTAGTTATAGGCATATTCAGGTACCTGAAAACTGATTAAGGTACAGGGTACACAGGATTGTTTGGAATACAGAAAAAACCATTTTAATGTGGAATATAAATTGAAAATCTTTCTCCCAGACTTACAGGCATTGACTGCTGGTATTCTCTATAGTTGTCATAACTTTTGAGGAAAACCAATCAGCTGTCAACATGTATTTATTGAACATCTACTATGTGCTCTGTACTATGGGGATTATAAAAGTATGAGATTCAATTTTTCCCCTCAAATGTAATATATGATATGAAATGCTATGACAATATAGAGAAAGCCTCCCATTTAAAGATAGGAGTGCCTATATGAGAACAGCCTGATAAACTCAAACGTCAGAAGGATAAAGTCCATTCAAAATTATTAGGATTTATTAGTTCTGACTTTAATAACCAAAAAAGCAACTCTAGCTCAAACAAGAAACTTCACTTTGTATAATCAAAGCAAAATTATTATTGTTTTGCATACACTCTAGCTGATTCACTGTCAGTATTTTCTGTTTATAAAAGGCTTCAAAAGTTTTCTGGCTTTTGTTTCTCAAAAAGCCCTAAATGCTGCATAATTCACGTATTGCCCTAGTGGCTATGTAAGGTACTGCATCTCAAAACAGCTTATGCACCATCATACTTGTAAATTGGTTAGCTACGAATACAGAATACGAGTGGTACAAAATATAACAAACTTTGAAAGTATAACTTATTAAGATTGATGTAAACTACCACAGACTTAAACCGAGCATGCGTAAGTGGAAACAGCACAACAGTATTAAGGGAACTTAGGGAGACTAAATGTACACTCCTCACCTTCCCTACATTGATGTGATAAAGAAGTGGGTTGCAACTCTGGCTAAATATTAGACTCATCTGAAGGAATTAAAAAAAAAACCAAACTTGTGCCTTGGCTCCATTCTCAGATCAGTTGATCCAGCATGTCTGGGAGGTGGATCCCGGATATCAGCTTTTCTCAAAGCTCTGCAATTTATTTTATTTTGTTATTATTTTTTAAAGTTTATTTATTTTGAAAGAGGGAGAGAGGGAGGGTCAGAGAAGGAGAGGGGGAGAGAGAGATTCCCAAGCCATCTCTGCATTGTCCTGCGGAGCCCAATGCAGGGCTCACAAACCGTGAGATCATGACCTGAGCAGAAACCAAGAACTGGATGCTTCACTGACTGAGCCCTCCAGGCACCCCCCAAAGCTCTGCAACTGATTTTAAAGAGCAGCTGGGTTGAGGTTCCACGAAGGAGAGAAGGGAGAACTAGTATCTTTCAACGCCACTGCCAGACACATAATAGAGGAATGAATGGCTCAAGTAGTTTGTTGTTGGTTCCTCTGCAAATCTTAGGCAACAGGCACGTGGTATCTGCGTTGCTAACTACACTCTTTCACTTTGTGGACACCCCCAGGGGTTTCAAATTAATCTACATGATTATCAGAACATCTTTGGGAACTCCATCCAGTATTGCCTGGGTGTATAGAAATAGTCCAATTTTATGAATTGAAACCAATTTTGTCTTTTGGTCCCCTTACCCTTAGTAACTATGTGAATGACAAGAAATCTATATGAGGAGCAATATAGGGTAATGAGTAAAACTATGGGTTCCATAGTCTAGCTCCCTAACTTTTCTGATCCCTGCCCTTCAATCGGTCAATGCTGTAACCCAAACCAGATATTTTCTCTATGTTTCAATTTCCTCACCTGTAGAAATCTTATTAGATGGTTACCTGTAGGAGTACCTGGGTAGCTGAGCCGGTTAAGCATCCAACTTCGGCTCAGGTCATGATCTCACTGTTCGTGGGTTTGAGCCCCGTGTCGGGCTCTGTGCTGACAGCTAGCTCAGAGCCTGGAGCCTGCTTCAGATTCTGTGTCTCCCTCTCTCTCTGCCCCTCCCCTGATCATGCTCTGTCTGTCTGCCTCTCTCTCAAAAATAAATAAATATTTAAAAAAATTTTAAATAAATTTCACATTTCAATTGGAAATAGTGAGCAGACTATGATCATACCATAGTCCAAAATTCCAACTAATTGAATAGGCTTTGCAAATAAGTGTCAGTTGGGAAATTTTAGTTTTAGAAACCTAACTTCAAAGGCTGTCTATGATAATTGCTAGCTTTGTGACCTTGGACAGTTATTCAACTTCTCTGAGTTTCACTGTGTCATGTATGAAACAATGATAGTGACCACAGAGCTGTTAGGAGACCTAAATGGGATTATGCATGCAACAAGTTTATGCAGTGGCTGACACAGAATATGTACACAAAAAATACTGTTGGTATTCTCTAATCATTACCATTATTTAAAAAAAAATTTTTAATGTTATTTATTTCTGAGAGACAGGAAGAGACAGAGCATGAGCAGGGTAAGGCCAGACAAAGAGGGAGACAGAATCCAAAGGAGGCTCCAGGCTCTGAGCTGTCAGGACAGAGGCCGACACGGGGCTCAAACCCACGAACCCTGGGATCGTGACCTGAGCCAAGTCAGATGCTTAACCGACTGACCACCCAAGCGCCTATAATCATTACCATTATTTGGATTCTATAAGGAAGAATATGATACAGTCTTGGTTCTTAGAGGGTTTTGAATCGACCTTGGGAGAAAAACATGTTAAAGTGAAATAATAATTTAAAGTTGACAGTTCAAGTTGCTAAATGTAAACTTGAGGCCGTGCTATTGTCATGCAAACTGTATGGAAAGTCTTAGCCCCAGCAGGGCAGGGCAGGGCAGAGGGAGGTGGCTCGGAAGAGTAGGGAGGGCACTCCTTGAGAACTGGTCTAGTCTCTCTTGCATCTGTTACTAATTATCTGTGTCTTTAAGCAAAGCACACTGCTGCTCCAGGCCTCTTTTTTCCTCATCTGTAAAACAAAGTGGCTGGACTTTTCTAGAAATAACATTTTAGAAGTTTGTTAGAAAATTGAATAAGCTGTCATCACACCACAGAGTTAGAGGAAAATTGATAAACATGGAAAGTACCAGAGAGATCAAGGTAAGAATGAGGAAATTTAGCTGGCTGGAGCATACTGTTCAAGTGGGGGAAATACTAGGAACAAAGGCAGACTGAATGCAGTTTCTGGAAGGATTCAGATGCCTTGCTAACAGGTTTGAACTCTGTTCTCTATGCAGTGGGCAGAGTTTTAGGAAGATTAATCTGCACTGGTAAGTGACAGGTCTGGCGGGTTTGGGAAAGGACACCAAGATGGCAGATAGGACTCCATCTTATGATCGCCTCGGGACTTTCCAGCTACCAGCTTCCAGCTACTGGTTTCTCAGAAGACACGTCACCTCAGCAGAAACGAGACCCAACCCAGGAAAAGCGATACCAAATAAGGAGACCTACCCTCGAGGGTCTCAGCCTGGAACTACAGTCCTATATATACCCCTCAGAGCCCGACTTCCCGGGGGCTTGCTTCTACCCCCAAGCCACGGAACCTCACCCGAGAGCCTTTTTCAATAAAGGTGTGCTCAGCCCTTTCCCCTTGGCTCCTTTGTCTTGTTTTTGAGCGTCTTTGGTTCACCACCCTCTGTTATTTCAACCTTACAGTAAGTACGAAGGGTTTCGGGCAGGGAAAAGGCAGAGAGACCAATTATAAAGCTGTTATAGTCTAAGCTTAAGCTGAACTAAAGGAGTAACAGAGAAATATAAGAACAGATAATCCACATATTATGAAGCCATTTGCACTCGACTGTTGATTGGATAGGACAGGCAAAGTCAAGTTGGCAGCAGATGACTGAAGATTGGAGGCCAGGAAACTGCTGATGAGTTAGGAAGGAGAGCTCATTTGGAGTAAGGGGCAGGGCACAAGAAATAAGCCTTAGAAATGTTTGATTTGTGCATTCGAAAACATAATTCAGGTAGACATATCCAAAGGACAGGAAGAGAGTAGGAAAGAGGAGGTGTGACAGAACTCTAAATTTGGAAGTTACCTGGGTGTGTGGTCAGAGAACAATTTTCCCAGGCAAAGCACCATAATGGTAATGGTTTCTTTCTTGGCATCCGGCCACCATATTCTGATTCTAGCACACACATAAATATTAATCACAAGGCACATGTAAATAACCTATCGTTTCTTCAATGGTCAGCTTGGCAATCTGCTCAGTCATTCCTGACAAAGTAAAACTAGTTTTCTCCAAAGTGCACAGAAAATGCTTTTGTGTGAAAATGCAGCTTCCAACAGTATAATTACTGTGCGTATAAGTGTGATATCAGTTAGCTGGGAATGAACCATGGCCATAGATCATAAGCAGTTTGTTTTTCATTAATGTGGACCAGCTGGCAAGATACAGTGCCAAGCCCCTTAGAAGACTGGATGTGGAAATAATTATTTACCAAGGTACAAACTGACAAGATTGCTATAGTGATGAATTGGCACACACGGAGCTCATAGATGATGAATTGAAATAAGTCTTGTTCCACTAAGAGAAGCCTAATACTCGCATAATTTGATTTATGAATTCTTTTGCATTATGGTTGACCTGATATATTTTGCAGAACTCCATTCAAGAAAAATAAAGTAAAAAAATAGAGTCAAAATATATGGGATAATACAATGTAAGAGATTCCCCAAGATAGTGCCTGGAAACCAGACTCTTCTGAATGGCCAGAAGGTTGAGTGTTTCTTCATAAGGCAACGATGACCACTAATCTGCCAAAACATCACTGACAAATTGTCACAAAAGGCAGATGGGAAAAGACTTCAGGAGGCTGTTCTCTGGATTCTAGAGCCTTTCCAATATATCCTATTGATATAGCACACATTTATGAACAGGGTGCTGTCAAAAAGCTACATTCTCTGAACACAAAGTCAGCATTCATATGTGAAAACACACTCACAGCAGCGCAAGATTTTCTTACTATGCAAGATGATCTGTGGATGTAAATAGGGCATGTTAAAATACGTATGTACTCAGGTTACCGATGAGCTTTTTCAGTTATAAAACTTTCATGATCATTTCTTCCTTTTGGGTTCGAGGAGCCAATTCCAATGTGTGTATGTGGCGGGGAGTGGGGAGGGGACACAAAACCAAGCAATTCTCAAACACAAGCAGGGTGTCTGAAAAATTAACCCAATTCTGACACTATCTACCGGGAGAGAGCACCAGATTCCACAGATGAAGGGCTCAGTCCTACAAGACCACTCTCCACTCCCGACTTCCGATGCTGGACACAAGCCCTGGGCTATTAACCTGGGTTTCCAACTCACTGGCTACAGGTGGAAGGTTCCAAAGACCTCCTACTTAGGTTATTTTAATTTGCTAGAGCAGCTCACGGGTCTCAGAAAAACACTTATTTATGTTTGCCAGTAAAGGATATGGTAAAGGGTATGAATTAGCAACCAGATGAGGAATTGTATAGGGTGAGGTCTGGGTAAAGGGCGTGGGGCTTCCATGCCCTCTTGAGGCCAGCACTTACCCCAGTCTCCTGGTGTTCACCAACCCTAAAGCTCTCCAAATTCAGTCCTTTAGGGTTTTTATGGAGGCTTCATTGAAAAGTCAGGATTGACTAAGTCATTGGCCACTGACTAAATCAATGTCTAGCCCTCTCGCCTCCACAGAGGTCTGGGTTGGGGATGAACTTTCTGACCTTCTAATCACAGGGCTGGTCCTCCCTGCAATCAGCCTCCACCCTTGGGTAGGGTCCAAAAGTCACATCTTCAACATAACAAAAGAGGACGATCAGCCTAACATTTAAGAAGTTCCAATGCCTTGGTGAACTGTGAGCCACAAACCACAGACCAAGATCAAATACACATGAGAAATAGATTTTGGTCATTCAGATGACCAAATACAAATCACAATATCACAGTACAACTGTGTAAAAACACCATACGTATCTTGATAGTAACCACCTAGAAGTTTGGGCATTTTTATTTAATTCAAACCAGTCCCTATATCCGTTTGGCTTTCTAATACTAAGAATACCTTTCAGGATTGAAGAAAAGTAACTGTTCCTTTAATCTCTGGCAGTCAATCAACCCTAATTACAGTTGACTGGGGGCGGGGAGAAGGCCCCCTGAAAGAAGTTTTTAAAGCTTAGGTTATATAGACGGTATGGTAAAGAGACTAAATAGCTGAGCAATTTCATTTTTCCAACCCTGGATCATGTTTTCTAGGTAAGAGCCTTATCTCATCGTGTCGCCAGCTAGATCCCAAGAACCGACCTTTACTGCGCACCTGCTTGTATTCACTAACCTTCGTCTCACATTCTTCCGTAAGCTCTTCTTTCCAGCTTATCTCTTAATTCACACATAATGGAAGGTGAAACCGCCCCTTGAGGAGACCTCCAGCCAGCCCAGACCACCCAGGCCAGTTTCAGCTTCACCCCTGACTCCAAGCTGGACAACAGACCACAGAGTAACCTCTAAAATGACTGACAACTACCATTACTTCATTATCACACTAAAGTCTTCACCCAGGGAGGAGCGCAGGCCTCATTACATAACATACTGTGTGTGTGTGTGTGTGTGTGTGTGTGTGTGTCTGTGTGTCTGTGTGTGTGTCTGTGTGTCTGTGTGTGTGTAGGCGTTTTTGGCACATCTTTATGCCCACCTCTACATACAATGATGAGGCTTCTCGATCTAAACATTCATCCTAACCTTAAATAAAAGGAATCCATTCATCCTTGCTCTGGGAGTCAGGGCTCTGGAAAGTATTCCCTGTGATCCCCTTATTTGCAGCAAATAAAGTTTTCTTTGTGTGACATCACTTTCTGACTCATCACGAACTGATGTGGGTTCGGTTATAATAGGAGCCTGAAACACCTCAAATATTGGTTGCAGTGCATTTGCTTTGGAATAAAACGAGTCCAGGAGATGGTGTTTAATATTCAAGAAGTATAGTAATCAAAAACATTATAAAAAGGATGTTTTTAAAGAAAAATTTGTTTGGAAAACTTTTTGATGGGATTGTCAAAGCACCTTCCTTCTCTCGGCTGTGAAAGTTTCATCTCCGATTTTATTACCTCCAAGCACACCCACAGAAAGAATCTGTTCCTGTTTTCAAATATATTTTTGGAAGGAATTTTCCAAGGTTCTATTGTCACATGAAAAAAAAAATTGAAGGGTGTAATGACTGATAAGAGGATGCAGCGTACGGAGAAGCCCACAAAGAATAAAGAATAATACAAATGTAAGAAAACTAGAATAAAGATAAAAGCGAGAAGAAGAGGGACTCAAAATGACTTCTAATTATAGAGAAGACAGGGAAGTTGATTTAGTAAAGCAATGATAGATAACAAAAACATGAAGCCCTTCAAAGTGTGCCGTGCTGGGAAATGGCAGAACTGGGGTCTAATCTAAGCTGTGCCTTTAAGCAAACTTAGACATTCATGCCATCCCTCTGTAAAATGAGGGAGCATATAGAAAGTTAGATTTCCCTTTCAACTCAGACATAGAAATTGTACAAAACTGTTCTAATATCCAGAGTTTAGTTCTCCACGTTTTCAAATTCAGAAACAATAGTGCTCAGCCTATGGGATTGTACTGTAAATTAGGAAAGATTATTTTCGAATAAAAATGTATATGTCTACCACTTTCTTCGGCTGTATCTCGAATGTGAAGTACTTTGAGTGAATTCCAGCTTAAAAAATTTAAACATCTGGAGGGTTTTCGCTTTTGTGGTGACAAGTGAAAACAATATATTTTTTTACTTTTGATTAATCCTTCTTATGACATATAGACCTCGTTTTTGTCAGTATTAGAGAGAACGCCTGCTTTATTTCCTATAGAGGCAAGGCTTCCCCAGCAGACACCGGAGCGACAGGCCTGTACCACATTATGCAGGGCTGAGGCCTCCTGCCTTACTCTGCTCTAATTCATTCACAGGGGAGGAGTGAGACAAAACAACACTTCCACCTACCCAATGACTTGCTAAGCATCTTATATGTAAATCTAATTTTGAAATGTATGCAAAATAGATTCCCAAATAAGTCTTTCATGTCGGCAAACTGGACAAATGTTGAGCCTATCTTATTGCCCTTCTTCTTCCACAGACTTTCTTCCAGCTGCTCTCACTCTTGACGGGACCCTTAGCAAAATTCAGGAACCCTGAGATTCCAAAGAGATATTCTTTGGCTTGGCCGTTGATTCCACTGAAGTTTGAGTCGTCTCCAGAACCGCTCTCTCCAGGACCCACTCAGCGGTTCAAGAGTTGACGTTCTTCTTAGCCTGGCTGTCAGTGCCTCAGGTGCAGTTAGGCTCCCCTCACATAGGACTGGGGTGAAGGTGCTAAGGCGCAGACATGAAAGTTCTGCTCCCACATGGAGACAGCTGGTGGTTGAGTTCCAGTTCCAGCCTCCACGCCCTTGTGGATTACACTCACAGTCTTTCCTCTGAGGTCCCAGGAAGGGAGCACTTCCTATGGAAGATGAAAGAAAAATGACAACTGTCCCTTTCCTTCCTGATATCAGGAGTAAGACTCCTATTTGGGAAAGAGTGACATGAATGCTTCTGTGTGCATCAGTGGGGCAGTCAGGAACCTCCTCAAGGAGGGAACACAACCACCTTGCAAACATCCCCTCAAAGATGCTCCTTCAGTCCCTCTTCCTTGCTTTCAGCTCAGCCTTTTTTTAAAAAAATTTTTTTTTGTTTATTTATTTTTGAGACAGAGAGAGAGACAGAGCACAAGCAGGGGAAGGGCAGAGAGAGAGGGAAACACAGAATCTGAAACAGGCTCCAGGCTCTGAGCTGTCAGCGCAGAACCCCATGCGGGGCTCAAACTCATGAACCAAGAGATCATGACCTGAGCCAAAGTCGGACGCCTCACCGACTGAGCCACCCAGGTGCCCCTCTTCAGCCCATTTTTAAATTGGGTTGTTTATTTTCTTATTGTTGAGTTTTGAGGTTTCTGTGTATATTTTGTATACATATTCTTTTTTTTAAATTTTTATGTTTTTTATTTATTTTTGAGAGACAGAGAGAGACAGTGCAAGCAGAGGAGGGTCAGAGAGAGAGAGAGACACAGAATCTGAAACAGGCTCCAGGCTCTGAGCTAGCTGTCAGCACAGAGCCCGATGCGGGGCTCGAACCCACTAACTGTGAGATCATGACCTGAGCTGAATTCGGACACTTGGACACTTAACCGACTGAGCCACCCAGGCGCTCCTTGTATATGTACCCTTAATCAGATCTATATTTGGCAAAGTTTTAAGCTCTCTTTCTGCTTTGTCCTTTCGTTTCCTCGACAGTGCATTTGACAGGGCAGAACATTTAAATGTTAATAATGTTCAACTTCTCAGTCTTTCCTTTTATGGATGCTGCTTTTGGGGATGTATCCAAAAAGTCATCACCAAAACCAAGGTCACTTATGTTTTCTGTCATGTTACCTTCTATGGGTTTACAAGTTTTGCACTTTACATTTAGGTCTATTTTTCACTAATTTTTGTGAATTATGTAAGGTCTGTGTCTTCTTTTGGGGGGGGGGACATGGATGTCCAATTCTTTCAGCACCATTTGTTCATTTGCTGAAAAGGCCATTCTTTCTTTTTCTTTTTAAAGTGATTTTGTTTTGTTTTGTTTTGTTTTGTTTTGTCAGAGAGAGAAACAAAAGAGAGAGTGCAAGCCAGGAAGGTGCAGAGTAGGAGAGAGAAAGAGTCCCAAGCAGGCTCCATACTCCGTGCAGAGCTCAATGCCTGGGTCCATCTTACCACCGTGAGATCATGACCTGAGCCGAAATCAAGACTTGGGCGGTTAACCAACTGAGGAAAAGGCTATTTTTTTTTCTTAATTGAAATGCCTTTGCTCCTTTGTCAAATGTCAGCTGACTATATTTGTGTGGATCTATTTCTGGATTCTCAGTTGAGTTTCTTTGATTTGTCTGTTCTCTCATCAATATCACACTGTCTTGATACTGTAGTTTTAGAATACGTCTTCAAGTTGAGTAGTGTCAGTTTGTTGACTTTGTTCTTCTTCTTCAAATGTGCTGGCAATTCTGAATCCTTTGGCTTTCCACATAAGCCTTGGAATCAGTCGGTAGCTATCCACAAAATAACTTGTTGGGATTTTGACTGAGATTGCATAGAATTTATAGATCAAGTTGCAAAGAACTAATATTTTAAGAACATGGGGTTTTGCTTCCATGGACATGAAATACTGCTCCATTTATTTAGACTTCCTTTGATTTCATTCATCATAGTTTTATGGTTTTCCTCATATAGGTCTTGTACTTATTTTTTTGGGTTTCTAAAACTTTTTAAAACTAAAACTAAAATAAATTTGAAAACCTCACACTGCCTAATTTAAGATTCACTATAATGGTATAGTAACCAATGCAGAGTGGTATTGGTTAAGGATAGACGTGTATTTTAATGGAAAAGAGCAGAAAGCCCAGAAGAAGACCCCAATATGGCCCAAGGAGTTTTTACAAAGGTCTAAAGGCAATTAAATTGAGAAATGTTAGTGTTTTGAATAAATGAAACTAGAGCAATGAAACATTTATATGCCAAAAAATCTACATAAACCTTACCCTTTATATAAAAACAAATCCAAAATGGATCATCAAACCAAATGGTAAATTAAAAGTTATAAAACCTATAAAAGAAAATGCAGAGGGAAACTTTATGACCTGGAGTTAGGCAAACATGTATTAAACATGACATTAAGGATTTTTCATAAAGAAAAAAAAAGATATGTTAGGCTTCCTCAATATTATTTTTTTAATGTTTATTTATTTTTGAGAGTGACAGAGTGTGAGCGGGGGAGGGCAGAGAGAGAGAGGGAGACACGGAATCCGAAGCAGGCTCCAGGCTCTGAGCTGTCAATGCAGAGCCCGATGCAGAGCTTGAACTCACAGAGCTGGAGATTATGACCTGAGCTGAAGTCAGATGCTTAACTTACTGAGCCAACCAGGTGTTCCATCTTCCTCAGTATTAACAAATATTTCCTTTCCAGGGCTTACAGCAAAGAAAGGTCCTTTCCTTTCTGCTGAACAGAGGATAGTCCCTCAGGCCAAGGCCACCATCTCTGAGTGACACCAGAGAAGGAAGTCAAGGGGATAAAGAAAGCTGTCCCTGCTTGATATCCAAGAATGGAGCCTCTCAGGGCTCACAGCAGGGGCAGATTTCTTTGAGGTACTGTTTTTCTGTGGTGAGAGTTTCCCTTCTGTCCTTCCTCTAGATCCTCACCTTAATGCATGGCAGAGTCTAGGACTTCTAGCTCTGTGAAACTGAGGCCTTTTCCCTTAGGGGGACAAAAAAATAATAAAAGCTGCATCTCCCTCAGGCTCCCAGGGAACACTGCCTGAAAGTCCATAAACACCACCTCCAGGGGACACTGCCTGGGACTTACCACAGCTGACAGCAGGGACAAGGTGGGGCTGGGGCTCCCTCTATGTGTGGTGAAAGGTCCCCTCAATCCTTCATTTGTATCCACCCCTTGATGATTGCCTAGAATCAGAGTGGGGGGGGGAAGCATATTTTTTTTAAAAAATTTTAAATGTTTTATTTATTTCTGAGAGAGAGAGAGAGAGACAGAGCATGATCAGGGGAGGGGCAGAGAGAGAGGGAGATATGAGAGGGAGATACAGAATCTGAAGCAGGCTCCAGGCTCTGAGCTAGCTGTCAGCACAGAGCCCGACGCGGGGTTCGAACCCACGAACCGTGAGATCATGGCCTGAGCCGAAGTTGGACACTTAACTGACTGAGCCACCCAGGCGCCCCAAGCATTTTTTTTTTTAGCTGTAAAATTCCTTAAAAGAAAATGAAGGGGGAAATCTTATCACTTAGAATTAAGGCAAAAATATCTCAAAAATGTCACCAAAAACTTAATTCAAAAAGAATGATGTATCAGACATCCTCAGTATTAAAAACAAAAAAAAAAATCACTCTGAGAAAGACACTCTTAACAGCAGAAAAAGAAAAGCTACAGACTGAAAAAAAAAAAAAAAAGATGAGTCATACACACATCAAAAGACCTGTATCCAGAATATGTAAAGGGTTCTCAAAGTTCAAAAATTAGAAACAATCCAAACTTAAAAATGGGCAAAGTGCATCATGGGACACTTCACTAAAATTGACATACAGTTTCAAATCAGCACATGAAAAATTCTCCTCCATGATTAGCCAATAGAGAAAAGCAAATTAAAACGCCAGTAGGATGCAGCAGACTTTTGAGAATTGCCAAAAACATACTGTCACTAAGTGTGAGCATGGCTGGAACAACTTGACTGCTCATGCACTGTCCTTGTGAGCTCAAAATGGTTCAGTCCCTGTAGGCAATGACTTGGTAACTTCTTATCAGTGGACACTTCACTGTTTGATTCAGCAATCCCACCATGGAGAAATAAAAATGCACGTTCACACAAAAACACACGAATGTTTCTAGCATCTCTATTCTTATTTGCCAAAAGCTGGAAACAGTTTTAATGTCCTTCCATGGATGAGTTGATTAACAAACTGAGGTGCATCCTTCTAATAAATTCTACAGAACAATGAAAAGGAATAAACTACGGCCAAGCCCAGCTGTTTGGTAAGTTCCTTGGGCCTCACACTGTAGTCAACCACCCACCCAGCCCCAAGTTCCTAGAAACTATGATTTGTTTTGTGTATCTATCTTCTTGCTTTTTCCAAAATGTCATGTAAATACTGTCTTCTAAACTTTAGACAGCATGTATTTGAAACAATTTATCTTGTAGCTTGTTAAAATCTGATCTAAACAGAATATTTCTTCTCTTATGTATGTCACTTTTATAACACAATGTCTTAACTTTATTTACCTGCATGAATATAAAATGCAAAGTCAAGCAATCTGAAGAGTCTCATATCTTACTTGTCCGGTACTACATGTAGGTCATATAATCTTATTATATAAATTAATTTAATAAAATAATCTATATGTAAAATATAATTAATATTATAAATTACTATTAATATTAAATATTAATAAAATTTATCTGTATTTATCTGTTGGTTGTATTTTGAGAATATGATAATGGTATATCCTTAGCAGCCAGGAATCCAAATCTTTGTCTTAAAATTCTAGCAAATCAAATGTGGCTTTGATAAAGATTTTTCCCAGTTGTGTAGTGTTCTTTTACATATTCTGTTATTTATTTCATGCAACACTGAATTGTCACACAAATTTCTTTGCTAGAATAATGTAATATGCACCATCTTTTAATATATTGTTAAAATACATCTTACATGAAAAAAATTGGCTGTGTATTTTTCGTTCCCAACAGCAATGAATGAGAATTCTGTTAGCTCCATATCCTTTCCTGCATTTGATATTTTCGGATTTTTGAATTTTAACTATTACAATTAGTATACAGTTGAATCTCATTGAAATTTCATTTGCATTCCCCTAATGACAAATGATGTTGAGTATCATTTCGAATGTTTTTGTGATCCATATATCCTATGTGATGAAATGTCTTTTTAAATCATTTATGTATTTTTAAATTAATGGATCTTATTTTTCAGAGTTTTGCAAAGTTTACAAAAACTTGATCAGAAAATATGGAGGGTTCCCTTGGGGCGCCTGGGTGGCTTAGACGGTTAAGCCTCCGACTTTCGCTTAGGTCATGATCTCGCGGTTCGTGGGTTCGAGCCCCGCGTCGGGCTCTGTGCGGACTGCCAGCTCAGAGCCTGGAACCTGTTTCAGTCTGTGACTCCCTCTCTCTCTGACCCTCCCCTGCTCACGCTGTCTCTCTCTCTCTCTCCTAGAAATAAATAAAACATAAAAAAAAAAAGAAAGAAAATATGGAGGTTCCCACATACCCACTCCCATCCCCCACGGTTTCCCCTATTATTAACATCAGGCAGTATTGTAATACATATGGTTAAATTTGATAAACCCACATTTCTGCCCCCTCCATCACTCCCCTGAACCCCTACTAACCACTGACCTTTTTACTGTCTCCATAGCTGTGCCTGTTCCAGAATACCATATAGTTGAGATGATACACTATATAGTCTTTTTTTTTTACATTAAAAACAAGTTTTGGCATGTTTATTTATTTATTTAGAACGAGGGAGATTGAGAGGGACAGAGAGAAACCAAGCAGGCTCCATGCTCAGCATGAGCCTGATGCAGGGCTCGATCCCACGACCATGAGACCATGACCTGAGCCAAAATCAAGAGTCAGACACTTAACTGACTGAGCCACCCAGGTGCCCCTAAAACCTTTTTATTTTTGAAAACAGACAAGGTACCATAGTAGTTAACCCCCACATATCCATTACTCAGACTGCAATTTCAAAATTTTGCGAGCACCTTGTAACTCAATAAGTTCAAGACTATTTCAATTCAGTATATGCAGAAACCCTGGATGGCTTTAGTTAAAAAAAAAAAAAATTTAATGTTTATTTTTGAGAGAGAGCAAGAGACAGAGCATGAGTGGGTGAGGGGCAGAGAGAGGGAGACACAGAATCTGAAGCAGGGTCCAGGCTCTGAGCTGTCAGCACAGAGCCCGATGCAGGGCTAGAACCCACAAACTGTCAGATCATGACCTGAGTGAAGTCGGGTGCTTAATTGAGCCACCCAGGTGCCCCTGGATGGTCTTAAAAGTACTAAGATCTCTAGATTTCTTCGCTCATCACATCTATCCTAGACGTCCAATCAACCTCACCAGATCACTTCTATACATCTCTCCTTCAAATATAAGTGTCAAAGATAGTTTGTACCTTTATAAATAAAAGATTTTTTAATTATGCTAAAGCATTTATAACCAAATTTACCATTTTTAAAGGTATAGTTCTGTGGCATTTAAGTGCATTCATGCTGTTGTGCAACTATCATGATCATCCATCACCAGAAGTTTTTCATCTTCTCAGACTGAAACTCTTGTACCTATTAAACAATATCTCCCCATTGCCTCCCACCCTTAACCCTTGCAATCACCCTTGTGCTCTCTATCCTGTGAATTTGACTAAGACAGGTACCTCGTATGAGGTAACATACAGTATTTATCCTATTGTGATTGCCTTATTTCACTGAGCATAAGGTTTTCAAGGTTCATCTATGTTGTAGCATGTATCAAAAGTTCCTTCTTTTTAAAGGCTGAATACACATCCTGTGGTATACATATACCATGTTTTGTTTACACATTTATCTGTTGATAGGCATTTGAGTTGTTTCTACCTGTTAGCTTTTGGGAATAATGCTGTTATGTGCAAAAGTGTACAAATATCTTCTTGACTCACTGTTTTCACCTCTTTGGGGGTATGTACCCAGAAGTGGAATTACTGGATCATTTGATTATTCTATGTTTAATTTTTTTATGAAACCACCATACCGTATTCTACAGAGGCTATGCTCTTTTGCATTAATGAACACATCATTTTATTTTTTCATTTATTTTGAGTGAGGGGAAGCAGAGTACCAACTAGTCTTGCTTTGGACCACCTAGTTCAGTGTCATTACTGTGGTAGAAGAGGCCCAGGTTACCACTGGACCCTGCTAAAACTACTCTTGGAGAAGAACCAAAGCACCAAAGGCTGGGGGGTTGGAAGGTCAGCTCTCTGCGTGGCCCATCTATTCCTTCCCGCAGGGGAATCATTGCCTGCTTCTGCCAGCAATGTGACGGAAAGCTAACTCCCTGCTAAGATTTGACAATATTACCCACAACAGAAGATCAGAGCACCAGCAACTTCAGTTAGGCAGGGAACAGAAATCAAATCTCCTCTATCCCTAAGAAAACAATGAAAGGGTAGTGGTGGGAGTGGTGGCGGGTGGGTTGATTGCAGTTTTTATGTTTGGGTTTGGTTGGAGCAGGGCAGGTATTGCTGCCAGACCACTCTTTCCCTGATCTTTAACTAGAGGCAGCAGATTCTTCTTAAAGTTGTTATTTTATTTTATTTTGTCTCTTCTTGATGACGGTTTTGGGTGGGAGGTCTCTGCAGTGCCCTCTCCAGGATATATGGTTGACAATAAGGAAACCCAAGGAACTCACTGTCAGATTGTCCTTCAAGTCCCAAGGTCCTTCAGTAGTCAGCCTTCTTGCTATGTTTCAGAATCTTCCTATGCTTTTTTGGTTAGTTATGCCCAGGTTTTTGTTTTTGTCTTTGTTTTTCTAGTTTTATTGAGAAATAGGTGACATAGAACATTGTATTAGGTTAAGGTCATGACACAATGATTTTATATATGCCTATATCATGAAATGATCACCACAATGTTTAGGTAATATACATCACCTCACATAGTTACATTCTTATTCTTGTGATGAGAACTTTTAGGATTTACTTTCTTAGCAACTTTCAAATATACAGTACTGTTAACTATAGTTATCCTGCTGTATATTATATTCCCAGGATTTATTTATCTTATAACTGGAAGTTTGTACCTTTTGAACATCTTCACCCATTTCACCCATCCCTACCTCCTACCTCTGAGAACCACCAATCTGTTGTGGGGTGTGTGTGTGTGTGTGTGTGTGTGTGTGTGTGTGAGAGAGAGAGAAATTCAACATAAGATTGAGATCTTTCTCTGTCTGACATATCTCACTTAGTATAGTGCCCTCAAGTTTTGTCTATGTTGCTGCAAATAGTAGGATCTTCTTATCTTTTTATGGCTGAATAATATTCCACTCTCTATACATCATATTTCCTTTATCCATTTATCTGCTCATGGACACTTATGTTCTTTCCATATCTTGGCACTGGGGATAATGCTGCAATTAACATGGGGGTCCAGATATCTCTTCAAGATACTGACTTCATTTAGATCTATACCCAGAAGTGGAATTGCTGGATCATATGGTAGTTCTGCTTCTATTTTTTATTTTTTTAAGTTTATTTATTTATTTTGAGAGACAACACAAGTGGGGGGGGAGGGGCAGAGAGAGAAGGAGAGAGAGAATCCCAAGCAGGCTCCACACTGTCAGCACAGAGCCCGATGTGGGACTCAAACCCACAAACCATGAGATCATGACCTGAGCCGAAATCAGAGAGTCAACCTACTGAGCCACACAGGCGCCCCAAGTAATTCTGTTTTTAACTGTTTGAGCCACATCCATATTAATTTTCTGAGTAGCTGGACTGATTTACATTCCCACCAACAGTGTATAAGGGTCCTTTTTTCTCCATATCCTTGCCAGCATTTATCTTTTGTCTTCAGGATAATAGCCATCCTAACAGCTAACAGGTGTGAAGTGATAGCTCACTGTGGTTTTGATTTGCATTTCCCTCATGATTAGTAATGATGAACACCTTTTCATGTTTCTGTTGATCAACTGGATGTCTTCTTTGGGAAAATGTTAGTTCAGTTCCTCTATTTTTAAATCAGATTGTTTTTTTGCTACTCACCTATATGGCTTATTTATATATTTTGGATCTTAACCCTTCATCAGATATATGATTTGTAAATATTTTCTTCCATTCTACAGGTCTCCTTTTTATTTTCTTGATGGTTTAGTTTGACATAATTCCATCCTACTTGTTCATTTTTCCTTTTGTTGTCATTGTTCTTGGTGTCAAATTCAAAAAATCATTGCTAAGACCAATGTCATGGAGCTTATCTCCTACGTTTTCTTCTGGGAGTTTTATGGTTGCTGGTCTTATGTTTAAATACTTAATCCGTTTTGAGTTGATTTTTATAAGTGGTATGAGATAGAGCCCAGTTTCATTCTTTTTGCATGTGGTTGTCCAGTTTTCCAACCACCATTTATTGAAGACTCTTTCCCCCACTGTATATTCCAGGATCATTTGTCATAAGTTGATTGGCCATAGCTGTGTGGGTTAATTTCTGGGTTCTTGACCCTGTTCCATTGATCTATGTGTCTGTTTGTGTCAACACCATACTGCTTTGATTACCATAGCTTTGTAGTATAGTTCGAAATCAGGAAATGTTCCTCATTCTTCTTTCTCAAGATTGCTTTGGCTGTTTCAGGGTACTTTGTGGTTCCATACACATTTTTAGGATTTTTTTATGGTTGTGAAAAATGCCATTGGAATTTTGATAGGGATTGCACCGAATCTGAAGATTACTTTGGGTCAGGTGAACATTGAAACAATATTGTTTCTTCCAGTCTGCTTTTTTTTTTTTTTTTAACTTTCAGAGTCTCCTTATACTTGTTTAGTTAGTTATGTCTAGGGCTTTAAAATTATAAGGTGGAGGATCTGGAAAGAATGGGGCTACTCTATTTTGTTGGGGTCAGAAGTGATCTGGGGTATATTTTTAATACAGATGACAAAAAATTAATACATATAATATCTATAATGCTTTAGATATCTATTGTCTGTCTGTCTGTCTATCTATCTATCTATATCTGTGTGTATGCATGCCTGTGTGTATGAACATGTATGAACATACCAGAACATATTTTTAACAAGGACTTCCATGGTGTATGTGTGTGTATCTCACAAATACACACACACACATTTACTAACATAGGTTACTAGGCAGGGGATAACTAAATTCGGGGAATGAGAAACCAAACAACATGAAGAACAAAAAAGACTGTGCACAATGCATGTGAATATGACAGGACATAATGCATTTATAAAAATTTATATATGTAAATCAATTAAAATAAATTTATAAAAAAGAAAATATAACATGAATTGCTTGTAAACACAAAACAAGGTTTTAAAGACTCTTGATTTTATGAGAAAGCCACCTACTTAAGACATTTCCCTAATTTCAATCGGAAATGGAACAAAATGAGCTTTCCTGTGACCTTTAGGGATAATTGTGTGGATTTCAGCAAATGATTGATTGCTGAAAGCACATAAACCAATGTATTTTTGGCCTTAGAGAAGCGCAAGACTTCCTTTGTGAATATGGGTTCTTTAATCTCACAGAAAAAAACAGCTGCATTCACTTTGGCATTTTCTGATGACAACAGACTTCAGTGGTATTGTTCCTTTTTCTCTGTTAAGTAATATTACCAAGAAATATCTAGACTGGAATATATGCTTCCCTGAAAAACTTTAAGTATTTGAATGCATGAAGTGTAATTGTCATTCAAAATGGCAATTAATGCTCTTGCTAGAATTATTCTAAATGTATACTACCCCCTTACAGTAGTCACTTAAGTGTATAATCATTCATTAATCATACTTGATTTTTTTTTTCAAGATATATATGCTAAGAATCTACTATGTGCCAGATTCTGTTCTAGGTGCTCAGGACACATCAGTGAAAATCCCCTACCCTTTGGGACTACATATTATAATGGAGAATAATGCGATTATCACACAAGCCAGATGTTTCCATAGAGTTGTATTATGAAAAAAAAAAAGGCAAGTAAATAAAAAAAGATGGAGTGAGAGTGGGGCCTCTTTCAGGTAGGGTGTCACGAAAGTTTCTGAGTGGGTGACATTGAGCAGAGACTTGAATAATGGGGAAAAGAGCCATCTGAAGTCTGGGGAATGAGCATTTCAGGCAGAGAGAAAGCAAGGATAAAAGCCCTGAGGAAGGAAAAATCTTGACATGTTAAAGGAGCTGGAAAAGTTCTCATATGACTAGAGAAGCCAGCAATAGGGAGAGAGTGGGAAGAGAGGAGTCCAGGGGTAAGCAAGAACCAGAACACGCAGGGCTGTGTAGAACACGGAAGGAGATCACATTGCATTCCTGTTATAAGGGAAATGGACTAGAAGTCTACTTTGAATTTTTCTATGGGATTCTCTTCAGATCTTGCATCATATTCACGATAATATTTCCAATGATAAAATATAGTCATGCTTTGAGGATGACTTTCATGTTTGAAAAACTATTTTATGCTCAAGGCTACTACTAGCTAGCCCCCAAATATTACTATTTCGTGGATAAATGTGTTTTGCTTTTAAAACAAGGAGAAGATTTTTCTAGTGTGACTATTAGAGTCAACTCTAGCAGACGTGCCCAATTAAAGTCACTTTGACAGATAGTTACTGGATGTTTTCTAAGTGGCAGTGTGCTATTACACATTACAGGAAAGAAGATACATGAGGCACAAAAGTACACAAATACTTAAAACAGAGGTCGGAACCCAAATGCTGTAGGAGAGGTACCAGTAGCTAGACATTTTCTGAAGAGAAAGAAGTTAGAGCTTCTGGAGAGCAAGAGGGATGGGGAAAGGGTCTTTGATAAGACAGACATGTGTTTGGCATAAGTCTTTAAGGTAGGTAGGACCTTGAGAGGAGAAAATGGTAACTGCATGAAGATGAGTATAAAAGACAAAGGATAGCTCCAGTGGCTGGATTATAATGTTAGAGTGAAAGAAGGGAAATGTCCCATTGGTAAGGTAATTGTGAGATGTACTCTGAAGGACCTTTAGTATCATGTCAAATGATCTGTTGCTATTTTCTCAGGCAATAAGAAATTGAGTGTTTTTGAGTAAGGGGGTGACATCAATGGAATACTCCTGGAAAAGATAAACATGACAGTAGTATAAAATGGATTAAAGCAAAGACAGCCCAGACAGCAGGCTGATGTTGGAGACAAGGCAAGAGGAAGCATGAGCCTGAACTAGTGTGGTGTTAACCAGGAAAGGGAAGGAGGCAGAAGTAGCAAAAATTATCACAGCTGCTGATAATCAGATCAGAAGATGGGAAAGGAAGCTCTCAGATTACTTTAAAATTTGGACTTGGATAAGATTCCAATCTATAATAACCATGAGGGTCTCAGCATAAGTCGGGCTGTAGTGAAGGTCTGTATTATTCAGGGAGAAGTTGGCTTCAGTTTGGGACTCAGTGTCTCCAATAAAATAACAGAACATCTAATATCTTTGCTATGTTTTCTAGAAACTGAAGCTGCTGAACATGCAGTGTACAATAGAACAGTTATGAGGATGGGCCCTTTGCCCAGAATGTACCAGTTCAAACCCTAGCTCAGGCACTTACCAGCTCTGTGATTTGGGCAAATGAGGTGGCCTCTCTGTGCCTCAATTTCTGTATCTGTAAAATAGAAATAATAGTTTTATATATCTCAATGCTTGTTGTGAGGATTAAGTGTGTACACACATATATGTACATACATATGCATGCATACGTGTAAATCATATATTGTAGAGGATATGCAGTTACATGTAATGAATATTAACTTTATATATAAATACAAATATTTAATATATACCAAATATTAATTATATATACACATTGTATCCTTACAAGAAACCTAAGAGGTATATATTTTATAAGATATGGCATAGTATTGATAGACTATACATGTATATGTACATTATAATATGCATTTGACATACATACACACTGTTTCTTATTAGAAGACTCATAAATAGGAAAGGAAGAAGGAAATATTGTCATTAAAGGGTAGAGGAAGAACAGTGAGAAAGATATATAGAAACAGCCGAGGAGAGGAATGCAAAATACCCCAGACAATTCCAGTCAAGTGACGAAAGAGTAAAGGATGCTGGGTTTGGAAATCAGAAGGTCCTTGGTGACTTTAATAGAGCAGTTTCAGTAGAGTGGCATGGACAGAAGTCAGAATTCCAAAGGATAATGAGGTCTGTACTGAGAAAGTACAGAAAACAAAGTTTATCTTTTCATGACTTTGACCCTGGGAGTGTGGATGAATCAGAAAATATTCTATGTTCCTTTGAAAAAGAGACAGTTGATGAAGAAGACACAAAAAATGGAAAAATATTCCATACTCCTGGATTTAAAGGACTAATATTGTTAAAATGTTGATACTAACCAAAGCAATCTACATATTCAATGCAACCCCTATTAAGATAACACCAGCATTCTTCACAGAGCTAGAACAAACAATCCTAAAATTTGTATGGAGCCAGAAAAGACCCTGAATAGCCAAAGCAGTCCTGAAAAAGAAGACCGTAGCTGCAGGCATCACAATCCCAGACTTCAAGATTTATTACTGAGCTTAATCATCAAGACAGTATGGTACTGGCACCAAAAGAGACCCTTTGATCAATGGAACAGAATAGAGAACCCAGAAATGGACCCATAAATATATGACCAACTCATCTTTGACAAAGCAGGAAAGAGTATCCAATGGAATAGAGATAAGTCTCCTCAGCAAATCGTGTTGGGAAAACCGGACAGCGACGTGCAGAAAAATGAACCTGGGCCACGTTCTTACACCATACACAAAAATAAACTCAAAATGGATGAAAGACCTAAATGTAAGACAGGAAGCCATCAAAATTCTAGAGGAGAAAGTAGGTAAAAACCACTGTGACCTAAGCCACAGCAACTTCTTACTCAACACATCTCTGGAGGCAAGGGACACAATAGCAAAAATGAACTACTGGGATCTCATCAAGATAAAAACTTCTGCACAGCAAAGGAAACAATCAGCAAAACTAAAGGGCAACCGATGGAATGGGAGAAGGTATTTTCAAATGACATGCCAGATAAAGGGTCCAAAATCTATAAAGAACTTATCAAACACAATGCCCCCCCCCCCAAAAAAAACCCCAAAGAATCTAGTGAAGAAATGGGCAAAAGACACGAATAGACATTTTTCCAAAGAAGACATCCAAATGGCAAACAGACACATGAAAAAGTGCTCAACATAGCTCATCATCAGGAAAATACAAATTAAAACCACAATGAGGTAGTACCTCACACCTGTCAGAATGACTAACATTCACAACTCAGGCAACAACAGATGTTGGTGAGAGTGCAGAGAAAGAGGATCTCTTCTGCACTACTGGTGGGATGCAAACTGGTACAGCCACTCTGGAAACAGTATGGACATTCCCCAAAAAGTTAAAAATAGAGCTACCCCATGAACCAACAATTTGCACTAGTAGGTATATATCCAAGGGATGTAGGTGTGCTGTTTTGAAGGGGCACATGCACTCCAATGTTTATAGCAGCGCTATTGACAATAGCCAAAGTATGGAAAGAGCCCAAATGTCCATCGAGAGATAAACTGATAAAGAAGATGTGGTGTATATATACAATGGAATATTACTCAGCACTCAAAAAGAATGAATCTTGCCTTTTGCAACAGTGTGGATGGAACTCAAGTGTATTATGCTAGGCGAAATAAGTCAGTCAGAGAAAGACAAGTATCATATGACTTCATTCATATGTGGAATTTAAGATACAAAACAGATGAACATAAGGGAGAGAAGCAAAAATAATATAAAATTATATATAAAATAATATAAAAACAGGGAGGGGGACAAAACATAAGGGACTCTTAAATACAGAGAAAATACTGAAGGTTGCTGGAGGGGCTGTGGGTGGGGGGATGGGCTAAATGGGCAAGGGGCATTAAGGAGGACACTTGTTGGGATGAGCACTGGGTGTTATACATAGAGGATGAATCACTGGAATCTACTTCTGAAATCATTATAGCACTATATGCTAACTAACTTGGATGTAAATTAAATATGTATGTATACGTATATATGTATATTTAAAATACATATATACATATTATATACATATACATGTGAATTACACAAATATTTCATAAATATATATTTATGAAAAAGAGTTGAGCATTTTTAAATGTTTATTTATTTTGAGAGAGAAAGAGAGCACACATGAATGGGGGAGGGGCAGAGAGAGAAAAGAGAGAGAATTCCAAGCTCTGTGCTGTCAGTGAAGAACCCGACGTCGGGCTCAATCTCATGAGCCAAGAGATCTGAGCCAAAATCAAGGGTTAGGCACTTAACCAACTGAGCCACCTAGGTGCTCCAAGCATTATTTTTGAAAGAGAAGAAGGAGCTAGCGATGTAAGGAAAATTGAAGAGAAGGAGAAGGGGAGTAGACGGAGAGGGGGACAAAGACAGCATGGGATACAATCAGATACAGGACGTAAACTCAGAAAATGAGATGAGAGGAAATTCCTCAAAGGTTGAGGTGAGAGAAGAGAGGAGGGGGGCCTGATGGCTAGAATCTAAGAGTGAGGTGGTCTGGGAGCCTCAGAAGAATGGTGGAGCTCGGCAACCACAGCTTAGGACAGAGGAGGAATACTCAAGGAAATAAAACTAAATACTACCCAAGTGACACTGTGGAGTCAACCCATACTTGGTACAAGGAAGTCTAAAATGTTTTCAGCATAAAAACCAAACAAGGAAGCATCACTGCAATGAGTACACATATCCCCAAGAACACTGTTTTGGAAAAGCATCATTTACTTTAATGTCCATTTTTAAAATCATATTTTGACAATTTTACATTGCTTTTTATTTTCACCACCTACTTGAGAAAGTTCTAGAATATCAAAACTATAAGGAAACTGATAACTTCTCCTTAATCATTCTAGTGAAACTTTGTGCATCATGACAATTAAGAGGATGAACTCTACAGAAGGAATGCTCAGCCTGGACCCTGTAGATGGAATTCAGAGTCCATGAACATGGAGGCAGGAAAGAATATGTACATCTTTATTTGCATTAACTTTTATGTGAACTTCAGCAGTTCCATCCATAATGAATGTAGGCATCAAAGCACAGTTGTATTAGCAGTATGTATGACTTTATCAATAGAAATCAGAGATACTTTCATATCACCTTAGGGTTATTACAGATATCTGAAAACATCACTTATATTCATTTGAATGATGACTTTGGAACTCTTCAGGTATTACACTTGTCCCTCTATCTTGCTATGGAAAGCATTACAAAAGTAGCACGTGTCACTGTATCCCACATTCATTTTTTAAAATAAGTTGATAACTGAATTTTAATATATTCAACTTACTTTGGAATTCGTTTTTTCATTTTAAGTACTTTAAAATATTATTCTGAGAAGGGGTCCATAGGCTTCACCAGATACATTGCATGGCATAGAAAAGGGTGAGAAGCCCAGAACTCACTATTCAGACATCCCTGGTTGGCAGTCCTTGCTCTTCCTCTGTGTAAAGTTGGGCAAGTTCTCTTTACCTCTTGTTAACTTCTCTTTACCTCATTTTCCACAGATATTTGATATATGGTATCGCCATTAACATTCCTATCTCTTAGATTTGTGCAGAGGCTCACACGAACTCTATGTATTACATGCCTCAGACTTAGTAAAAAAGGGTTGTTGCTATCAGTTTTCATTATTACTTCTACTATAGCAGTGCTTCTCAAATGCTGCTCCATACATCACTAATTGGCTTCAGATGCAAATGGAGTGTATATTTAACAAATAGCTTCCTCTTCTCCAGTCTTGAGTTCCTGAATCAGAATATGACTTTTTAAATTTAATTTAATTTTTTAGGGTTTTTTTTTTTTTTTTTTTTTTTGAGAGAAAGAAAGAGAGAGAGAGAGCACAAGCATGGGCAGGGGAGGGGCAGAGAGAATCTTAAGCAGGCTCCATGCTCAGTGTGGAGCCTGACACCAGGCTTGATCTCACAACTGTGAGACCATGACCTACACCAGAATCAAGAGTCGGGTGTTAAACTGACTGAGTCACCCAAGTGCCCACAGAATACAATTTTCATGTAATTACTCACTCATATGTAAAGCCATGAGGGTGACTAGACTTCCTCTCTTTTTTGATGTATAATGGGGAACACTGGCCAAAAGCCATTGCCACTGGAACTGTGGGCCCATTTTCCACATCCAAAGAGGGACTCTCAGGTACGTGGACTTGCTTTTCTTGGAGTTAGAAGCATTTGCTGAGCTCTCGGTGTAAGCCAAGGAGGGAAAAGAGTGTGTAGTGATGTGAGACTGTGGTGGATATATGGGAGCTGGAGTGGCCCAGTTGTTCTGGAACCTCGGATGAAACTCTAAAGATAATCTACAATGAAAGGCACTATTATTCACCTCATAAACTCACCTACAGGCCTATACCCTGTGGACTCACACCACTGATTACAGATAAGCAGACAGTGATTCCTCTGGTGGATTCTAATTCTGGAGCCTACCTTTCTTATCAATGCCCAAACCTGACTTTTCCACAATGACAGTATAATGTTTTTATTATGTAACCTAAGAGTTCTTGGGAGTTTTGGATTGATTTAAGCACATATCAAAGTTCTGGGGTCCCCTGAAAATGTACGCAAAATTTAGTGCATGAGCTAGTTAGTAGTTGCCTGGATGATTTTCATGAAATTCTCCAAGGGACTCTTGACTCAATATATTCAGAACGGGGGTGCCTGGGTGACTCAGTCGGTTAAGCATTCGACTTCGGCTCAGGTCATGACTCACGGTTTGTGGGTTCGAGCCCCGTGTCAGGCTCTGTGCTGGCAGCTAGCTCAGAGCCTGAAGACTGCTTTAGATTCTGTGTCTCCCTCTCTCTATGACCCTCCCATGCTCACTCTGTCTCTTTCTCTTTCTCAGAAACAGATAAAACATTTAAAAAATTTTTTAAATATTCAGAATGACTGGGCAGGTCCACTGAAGGTTTTATCAGGGCCAGACTCTTCATGTTTGCATTAACCCTCTTCCTGGCATAGACATAACAGTCATGAGAGCCAAATTATAATATAATTTCATTTCAAAACTTCTCCCTTAGTTGGTGGTATTCAGTGGATCCAAAATTAAGGTACAGGGAAAGACTCTACCCTCTTTTTCAAATATATTAAAATTCCCACTTTGGAAAGTTTCTGAAACCTTAGCAGAAACATGTTGAAATGTAGAAAGATCTTCTGTAAGCCCTAAAATTAACTCTTTTCAATTTAGCTGTGATTTACCTCACCTCTGGTCATGATCAGCTTTCCACAGGCTCTGTAACTCCCTCACAAAGTTATGCTCCATTGTCTAGCATCAATAAGTGGGCTCATTTTTGCCCCTCTCTCATTTCTGAACAACCAAAGCCAACTAACAAAAATGGATTCATCCAGCCACAAGATCACAAGGTCATGGGTGCATCTCTTATAAATGCTGGGCCAAGGACCAGGCCTGATGTGCATCTAAAACATCTGGGACCACTAGAGCACTCTCCACAGTGTTGTACCGAGCACTGATCAATACCGTTTTTGGTCCAGATGGTCTTTTAGAGGTTTGGAAAACATCCACTGATGTTCCAGAAGCTGACCTGGATGCACACTATCTGCTTTTCCCTTTAACTTCTCCCGTAAGTTCTATTTCAGATATGCTTACAGAAAACATTCAACCTATAAATGGGAGAATAGAAAGATACAGTTCCAAAGCTTTCTCTTCCTCATGCATTGATTTTAGAGGATAAAATTAGCCCTAAAATTAACTCTTTTCAATTTAGCTACTCATTTTACATATGGTTCATGAAATAGATATGAGACTTTACAAGCATCAGCTTCATGTTGCTTATTACACTTTGTACCTGTGTATGATTGATAAGTGAATTCCCTTGAGATTATAATTTGCAGAATATATTAGTAACCAGGAATTTTGCTAGCTTTCAGATGAGGGATTGATTTTTCAAACTTTAACCAAAATGAAACTTACTATTCATTTGTCATACTTCACATAGGTTGGCAATATTAACAGCAATGATAGTGCTGCGCACACATTATGAGCTTAACAAAAGGCAGGTAAATGAACAGAAGGACTACGCTGAATCCATGAGGCCTAGATCTTATACTACGCCTTCCC
Organism: Hyaena hyaena; assembly: GCF_003009895.1. Lineage (NCBI taxonomy): Eukaryota > Metazoa > Chordata > Mammalia > Carnivora > Hyaenidae > Hyaena > Hyaena hyaena. Next base: position 136,933 of record NW_024081766.1, on the reverse strand, counting down.
ACCAAATGAAAGAATACTTCCCGCAGGGACTTTTAGAGATTTCATTCTAGATAGGTAGTTTGGCTTGTATAGTTAATTTTTTTTTTTTAAAGCATGCTAGGGCTATGTTATAGCTCTGAAGGATCTAGGAAAATGTTCAGTTGTTCTTGAAATATAGTCTCAGTTCCCAACTGTTTTTCACTCACTAAATATTTAGTTAATATTTGGCGGAACAAATAGATGGCTCAATGGATGAATAATTATTAATTATCAATATCTGATTGACAGGATGTTTTAGAAACAAGAGTTCCCAACTGAGAGGTATTAAATCAACTCTCCCATCAGCTGTGAAAAGGCCATTCCATCTTCATGTCCTCAGCTTCTACAACTTTAACCTGAGAGCATTGTGCCTAATTAAAGAAAACTGCACAAAGCGTAGTAGTAGATAACGTACATCTCCCCCCCCCCCCCCAGAAAACCCGTTTTATGGTCACAGACCACTCACTTTGTCTAGTTAGTTTCTATTGTACATCATTGGATTAGGGGACAGGTGATTACAGAATGTTACTTACCTTATCACCTAGCAAAATTATACATATGTCCCTGAGAGTGAGATCACTCAAAATCTAGATGTTACTTAACTCTGGTCATCTGGATGCTGGTACTTGCTTCTTGCCAAAATCTGATTTCCAGCTGAAAGGCAGATAACTAAAAATGGGGTGTATTTAATCTTTTCACAAGATGTGCACAAGCTGCACAAAAAAATATTGATTGAAAGTTGGTTTGCCACCAGACGTTTGCTTCAAAGTGCTAGCATTTATCTAATGACTTTAGCATCTTATAACATTGTATTCACACCTAAGACATATGGAGTAAATAATCTTAATCAGTGTTCATTGAAGACCGTGTGATGCAAGGGAAAATGACATGGTTTCTACCGCCAGAATGATCAGAATTTTCGCTTTGCCAGTCATGAACTTGGCCCTCGTCAAAAAAATTAACCTCTGTTTCTTCCTTTTTATAATTGTCAGCATGCTACCTCTTTCAGGAATTGCCTTTAAAGTAACAAATAATACATGATTTATAATAAGTAAGGAGATTGCTTTAGTAATTTAACAAATGACACAAAGAAAAGCCCAGGCCCAGATGGCTTCATGATTGAATTCTACCAAAGGTTTAAATAATTAAGTCCAATCTTTCAGAAAATATTCCAAAAAATACAAACATGATGAAATACTTGTTCTCTGAAGGCAGTATTATCCTGATAACAAAACCAGGCAAAAACATCATATGAAAAGAAAACTGCAGGCCAATCTCTCACATAAATATAGATGCAAGTATCATCAAAAATACTAGCAAATAAACTCTAGCAATATATATGAAATGTAATACATTATAATTAAGTGGGATTGATCTCGGGAAATCAAGGTTGGCCTCACATCAAAAACAAATTAATGTAGTGTACCATATGAATAGGATAAAAAACACAAAACACATCATTATATGAAGAGAAGCAGAAAAAGTGTTTGACCTAATCCAATGACTGCTAACAGATACAGAGTTGCCTTTGAGGTGATGAAAAGTGGTCTAGAATTAGATAGGGGAGATGGTTGCACAATCCTATGAATATACCAACAACCACTGAATTGTACATTTCCAGTTGTGAAATTTATGGTACATGAGTAATATCTCAATAAGCACATCAACTTCATTTAGAAACAGTAAGTGCCATCTACATAATACAAGGAAAAATTATAGTTCAGTGTTGGCATTGAAAAAACAAATTCTTTAGTCTAGGGGGAGGGATGAGTGAAATAGATGATGGGGATGAAGAGTCACAAGCTTTCCGTTATAAAATAAATCACAGAGAAGCAAAGTACAGCATAAGAAATATAGTCAATACCATTGTAATAACCTATGGTGACAGAAGGCAACTCCATTTACCTTGGTGAGCATTGAGTAACGTATTTTAACTGTTGAATCACTATGTTGTACACTTGAAATGAATATAGCTTGTATGCCAACTATACTTTGATAATAAAAATTAAAGGGGCATCTGGGTGGCCCAGTCAGTTAAGCATTTGATTATCGGTTTCAGCTCAGGGCATAATTTTGCGCTTTGTAAGATCGAGCCTGGCACTGGGCTCAGCACTGACAGCACAGAGCCTGCTTGGGATTCTCTTCCCCTCTGTCTGCCCCTTACCTGTTTGTGCACACACTCTCTCTGTCTCTCTTTCAAAAATGAAAATAAAAATATCCAACAATCTGATGCAATTAATAGACATTAAAAAAAATAATACATGGAATGTGACAAACAGGGCATGGCACATAGTGAGCGTTCAAATTCTAATGACAATTCTTCTTGTTATCTCTTTTTTAAATGTTTGTTTATTTACTTTTTTGGAGGGGAGGGGCAGAGAGAGAGAGAGTGGGAGAGAGAGAATTCCAAGCAGGCTCTTCACTGTAAGCACAGAGCCCGGCACGGGGCTCAATCTCATGAATTATGGGATGATGACTTGAGCTGAAATCAAGAGTCGGGTGCTTAACCGACTAAGTTACCCAGGCACCCCACTTTTTGTTATCTCTTGATACACCACTATGACAAATACTCTTCAATGATTTAAACAAAGACTCATCCCAATACCCAACAGTCCAAATGTTACCAAGAGTTCCAATGGATAATTGGAAGTGATGGAGAAATGAAAAGTGAAGTACCTCATAGGTTGGAGTCTCAGTTAACTCCTTTTTACCAAGTATGTCAGATCTCAATTTATAGTAAATTAATCCTACTTACCTGTTCTACTTTTTGGATGGGTGTGCAGAATTAATATTAAGTTTTCTTTACATGGTTGGTAAAATTCACCATTGAAGTTATCTGGGCCTTGTCTTTTCTTTGTAGGTGGTTTATTGATAGTAATTCAATCCCATGTTTTAGGTCTATTCAGATTTTCTATTTCTTCTTGAGTCAGGTTCACTAGTTCATGTCTTTCTAGGAATTTGTCAATTACATCTAAATGTTCTAATATGTGGGGTACCTAGGTGGCTCAGTTCATTAAGCATCCACCTTCAGCTCAGGTCACGATCTTGTGGTTCATGAGTTCAAGTTCCACGTCAGCTTCTATGCTGACAGCTCAGAGCCTGGTGCCTGCTTCCTATTCTGTGTCTCCCTCTCTCTCTCTCTGCCGCTGCCCCGCTCATGTTCGTTCACTCTCTTTCTCTCTCTCAAAAATAAACACTAAAAATTTTTTAAATAAATAAATGTTCTAATTAGTTGGCATAATATTTTTCCTAGTATTCTTTTATAATCCTTTTAATTTCTGTAAGGTCAGTAGTTAGGCCCAATCTTTCAGCACAGATTTTGGTAATCAGTGTCTGTAATAGTTAATTGTATGTATTTGGCTGGGCTACAGTGCTTAGATATTTGGTCAAACATTATTTTGAATGTTGCAGAAAGTATGTTTTTGAGATCAACATTTAAATTTGTGAATTTTGAGTAAAGCAGATTACCCTCTATAATATATGTGGCCCTCACCCAATGAGTTGAAGGCCTTAATAGCAAAAAGTTTGATCTTCCCCAAGCAAAGAGTTCTGCCAACAGACTACTTTTCAACTTGGACTCCAGTTCTTTTCTGGGTTTCCAACCTGCTCGCCTATCCTGAAGATTTTGGACTGGTACTTCTGCAGTCATTTGAGCTAAACCCTGAAAAACTCTGAGAATACATAAATATGTGTGTGTGCGCACGCACATATATATTTTTTTCCTCAAAGTTTGGTTTTCAAAGAACCAACTTCAAGTTTTGGTTTCCAAAGGACCAAACTTTGGTATCATAAATTTTCTCTATTTATTTTCTTTTTTCTTATATTAACCTCTACATGATCTTTATTTCTTTTTTTTCCTGTTTGTTTTGTGTTTAGTTCTTTTTCTAATTTCTTGAGGAATATGCTTAGGTTAATTAATGTGAGATCTTTATTCTTGTCTAATAAAGGCATCACAGCATAAATTTCCCTCTAAGCACTACTTAAGCTGGACCCCACAAATTATGAATTTTTCAATGTTTATTCAGCTACAACATTTTCCTAATTCCCCTTGTGATTTATTCTTTGGCCAAAAGAATTTGTTTTGTTTATCTTCCAATTAGTTGTGTATTTCATAAGTCTCCTTCTGTTGTTGATTTCTAATTTAATTCATTGTGTTTGGAGAACACACTTCTCAATATTGTTCATTCCTCTTGTTAGAATATTCAGACCCCTGTGAAGTATTTGATATCCACTACAATGCCTAGGCTGTGGCAGTAAATAAGAAGATCCATCCAGAGAGACGTATGCACATCTTCAGAATGTGTCACATTGGGGGTAATTGCTTATTTCAGATTATGTGGTTTATCGAACTTGAGTAAGGTTGCTCAGTGAAATGTTCTGTAAGTTAATGAAATGATTTGAATGCAACTTAGAAAACCCAGCTACATTGCTTTGGATTAAAACAGGTAAGGAGCAGGGGCGCCTGGGTGGCTTAGTCGGTTAAGCGTCTGACTTTCGCTTAGGTCATAACCTCGCGGTTCGTGGGTTCGAGCCCCGCGTCGGGCTCTGTGCTGACTGCCAGCTCAGAGCCTGGAGCCTGTTTCAGTCTGTGACTCCCTCTCTCTCTGACCCTCCCCTGCTCACGCTGTCTCTCTCTCTCTCCTAGAAATTAAAAAAAAAAAAAAATTAAAAAAAATAAAATAAAACAGGTGGAGGAGGATAGGAAAGTCTGTTTCCTTCTAATGCTATAGCCTCAGAAATCCAAGAGTGCCTTAGAACACAGTTGGACATCACTAGAATAGAGGATATCCATTATAAGGCTTTTCTCTAAATCCTATGATTCTAAAATCCATCCAGTATATGATATAAGTAAGTGGGGTTTTATTTAGGTCTTCTCATCTATGATAAATTGCCATTTATTGATTATATGTTATATAATGCAGTGTGGTAATCTTTTTATTATTTTTTATTCTACTTAATCCCATAAACCCAATGAGTCAGATAGTACTATCATTGTCTTATGAATGAGGAAAATGAGGCTTGGATTTGTCCAAAGGAAATGAACTCCAGCTTTCTGTGAAATGAGAGTAACACGATCTACTTTGGAGGAAGAACTAAAGATAGCAACAAGAGAAGTTGTCCACAATTTAACAATATCGCTTACAGAAAGAAAAAACTGTCAAATCACATGTAAAGTCCATAGAAATACTTAAGTATATAAACCTAGAATCCACTATGACACTCACTTCTATGGTAAGATGTTTTTGAACCAGGGTAGAACTCAGATACTGTAAAACTATATTCTGAGGTGTAGCAATGTTGTTATGGTCTTAGAGCAGAACAATACTAGAGAGGGTCAGATAAATCAGTAAAACAGGGGCTGTGAGTTAAGTGAGGTGCTACAAGTCTGAGAATTCAGGCATCTTGAGTGGATAGACTATTAAATATTTTCATTTCATTTTCCTGCCAGGATCCCCTAACAAGGCAAGACTGCTAAAAAAGAGGGTGGGGGAGGTCTTAGTACCCACAGAATTTTGCAAAGCATAGAGACCTGCATATAGTAGAAACTCACTTATTATTGGTTCCCATCACCCAGTCCCCCATCTTAGGCCAGAGAGATATGCAATGAAGCATGAAAGAAAGCCATTGTAGTCTTCTGAATTGAAGAGTACATTATCTCATCAGTTGGAAAAGGAGTGGAAAGTAACCAGAACACATTCATGAAAGCACTAGCCAGGGAGTGACGGGATTTAAAAATACCTGAGGGGCACCTGGGTGCCTCAGTAGGTTGGTCAGACTCTTGATTTCAGCTCAGGTCGTGATCTCATGGTCTGTGAGTTCGAGCCCCGTATCAGGCTCCGTGCTGACAGTGTGGAGCCTGCCTGAAATTCTCTCTCTCTGCCCCTCCTGTCCCTCTCTCAAAATAAATAATTAAACTTAAATAAATAAAAATACCTGGGAGCTGGCAAATTGATTAAGCAGTGAAAATCTGAATCTGGGATGGAATAAGGGGCAAGAACCATCAAAAAGGTGGAAACGGACTTGCCTATTAGGTGCAAGTCGCTATTTGGCACCTCTGCACCTCAGCATCTAGTACGAAAGCTGAAACACAGCACGTTTTCAATATATAATATCAGGCACTGTTGTTAAATTTGTCATCCCTATCACATATGCTCTACCATAACCACTTTACAGATGAGGAAACTGAAGTGTAGAAAAGATTCCTGGTCATGCAGCTAGTTATCAGTAGTGCCAGGAATCCATCATTAATAGGATTGACCACAAACGCTCTTTCAACTAAACAATTCTGTCTCCCAAGGCCTTTTCTTTCCTGATAAACGCTCAGTACAACAAAGGCAACAGCAAAATAAGTAACTGACACATTACCAGTTCCATTAGTTTCACCAAAGTAATACAACATAACAACATGGCATTAACTTCATGAGAGTCACGTGTCTAACCTGCAAGTTTGTTAGTTTTTAAAGGTCAGCTCATAGAAGGTGAGTGCAAACAGAGATATATTCACTTGGCTCCCATTTTCCCTGAAGCACAACTTAAGTTTTGTCAACATATAAATTCCCTTATTGGAAATATGACTGGAGCTGAAATGATGGTATTTGCAAACTTGCATTCAGCAAAACTCAAAGTCTAATATTGGCATATAAGACTTCATAGATGAGTCATCATATATTTTCACCAAGGCTTTCTGAAAAGTTTTGCTTTTATTTTTGAGATATTTTTGGTCTATGTATCATAAAAACTATTCTCATTTATCACCATAAACATAGCTGTACAGAACCAGAATCTGTATGCAAATTTTGTGCTCAAAGGAAAGCAAACTTTTCAGTTGAAGTTTAATTTAGTTCTTTATTTGTGTCTAAATCAAATTATAAGTACATTTACCAAATATCCTTAGCACTAAATGTGAAATTTGGGAAAATTATTTTCAAGATTTCCTACAAATCATCACTTTACATTATTCATAGCTAAATTAAACTAAGTATGAAAAAGCACCTCAAACTACCTTTTTATATTACTTGAAATGCTGATGCAGAGAGACTGCAGTAGAAATATCAATGAAGAAAATATTACAGCAGTGAATATATACTATGACCTAGAATGAGTGGAAATGTTCCCACTTAAAAAATGTTCAATTATTCTAGAAGAATATTCCCAAAACTTTCCTGGAGAGCTAAACCTTAATGCTTGGCCATGCTGGCATTTGTTTATATTCCTTCTAAATAACTTTCTCATTCATTGCAAATATGATGTAGGTCTTTAATTAGAAGTGACATTAATCCAAAGAAATGTTTTGAGAGGTTGTCCAATAAAATGGAGATTGAAATATGAAAGAAGATTAAAAGATAGGCTGTACTGAGTGGGAAGGCCTAATATATGTGAATTAATATCTCAAAATAGTAGAAAATGTGGTCAAGGAAACAAAGAGATAATGCCTGATGTCCTTCCTAATTTTTGAAAATACCAAAATTAAAATCCAGAAAGACTAACAAATCCCAAGCATAATAAATGAAAAGAAATCCATGACTAGATGCATCATAGTGAAAGAAGAGAATACCAGACACAGAAGATCTTGAAAGCATCCAGAGAGAAAAGGTAATTCACCTATAGTAATTAGACTAAGACCTGACTTTTCAACATCAACAAAGGGAACAGGAAGGCAGTGGAACTAACCTAAAATCATATACCAAGCTTAAATATTTTTCAAGAATGTGAGTGAAATGACGACATATTTATTTATTTAAATTTTTTTAAGTTTATTTATGTTTAGAGAGAGAGTGCACATGTGAGCAGGGTAGGGGAGAGAGAGAGAGAAAGAGAGAGAGAGAGAATCCCAAGCAGGCTATGCACTGTCAGTGCAGAGCCCAATGCGGGGCTTGTGAGATCATGACCTGAGCCAAAATAAAGAGTTGGACACTTAACTGACTGAGCCACCCAGCTGCCCCCAAATATCTGTCTATTTAGATAAACAGAAAGTGAGAGAATTTGATGTCAAATAACCTGAATACCCACTGAAAAAATATTGATGAATAGACTTGGTATATTCATAAAACCAAATACCAAAGGGCAGTGAAAATGAATGAACTACAGTTGCATGTATACACGTGACTGCATTTTAACATACTTCTGGTTGGAAAAAAGTCAAAATAATACATATGGTGTGGCTCAATATATACACTGTTCAAAGTCAGGGACCACTAAACAATATATTGTTGCAAGGTACTAACATTGTACAAGCCAAAGAGAAGAGTAAAGGAATGAGATATTCTCTTTTGTATGTATATTTAAAATTAAGACAATCTAGAACAACGACAACAAGCTCCTAGGGGAAATCCTTGTAGGCAGGCAACACTTATTAATCATTGGGGTTTGTGTTTGACTGATTGGGCAGGAAGCATGCTGGGGGCTTTTTCAAGGGTATTCACGTTTCTGCTCTTGAGTCATTCCATTTTCTGAGAGAACTTTAATTTTTCTTCTGGAGTCGTTTGCCTTTTTAAGGAGCATTCTGTGCACGGGGTTAGTGAAGCTGAGGGAAGCCTCTTTTCCATACACTTTCAATTAATTATCCTGATGTTATTTCAAAATCACCTCTTTGCCCTACGTTGTTCGTCTGGCATGTCTGGGTTCTGGGTTTCTCAGGTGTTCTTCAGGGAAGATGAGCTTTTTCCTTGGCTCACTGTTGCTATAATTGGACAGTATATGTACAGTAAATTTATTCAAATATGAAACAATGCAAAAAGCATGTAGCCAGCCACCGGTAAAGAACGATTTGGGTTGTCTGAATTGGCTGATGGCAAGTCAAACCTGTGTGCAGACTGGAAAACGTACTCCTGCCCAGCAGTTTATATATCCCCAGACCCCTGCAGAGTGGCAGACCACACCAGACTCAGAGAGCTCCTCCAACCATATTCCTCTAATCACACAGCCTTTAAAACTGTGGTATGTGGGGGCGCCTGAGGGGCTCAGTTGGTTGAGCGTCTGACTCTGGCTCAGGTCATGATCTCATGGTTCGTGGGTTCGAGCCCCGCGTCGAGCTCTGTGCTGATAGCTCGGAGCCTGGAGCCTGCTTCGGATTCTGTCTCTGTCTCTCTTTGCCCCTTCCCTGCTCATTCTCTCTCTCTCTCTCTCAAAATTAAATAAGAACTTTTAAAACAAATTTTAAAGATCTCGTGGTATGTGTAAAGCAGAAACTTGTGTGTTTTCTGTCACTCTAACTGCCTTGTGAACTAGACACTTGCCATCATTCATTTCCATGATAAAGCCTATTCATGAATCAATTGCTGCATTTCCCTATGCCTCTACAAATGCAGGTGCAATAAATTTCATGAACATGAATTTACTTTCAAAATTATAAATGAGAGAGAAGAGGCAATAATTTAATAAACTCCACAATGCGTGTGTCAAACCAATCTGGCTCTTACAAGTGAAGTCAGAGTGACTTTCGTTGCAACCCGGAGCAATAGCAATCAAAGGGAAAATTTAAGACATTTAGTCTAATAAATTTAGAACACTTCATTATAAAGCTACCACTCTAGAATGGAGTAAGTGTTTTAGAGATGTTTATGAAGTCTAAGAGTGTAAATTGAGGGGTTTCATTTCCAGATCTGCTGGTGATTCATGGTATGAACTGGAAGAAGTCATTTTCATGGGAGTAATTTAAGTCTTTATTTATATTTCCAGGGCATGATACCTTGAAGGGAACATCTAGATGTGGAATACTTTACACACAAAGGGAAATTTCAAAGGCCACGAGTAACAGGGAATGTATTTCCTCCGTGAGAAAAGATGATGCAAGTGCAAACTGCCCTTCTGACATTTCCATCACAAGGGCATTCCCACCAAGTGTACAGCTTGTTTAGTGTTTTCAGCTTTGGATTGCTGTTTCTCAAAACTATACGAGAGTGTCACAGGGTGTTTGGAAAAGCCAGAACAAAATGTGCAGGGGCGCCTGGGGGGGTTCAGTCAGTCGAGCATCCGACTTCAGCTCAGGTCACGATCTCATGGTTCATGGCTTCAAGCCCTGCATCAGCCCCTGAGCCTGCTTCGGATTCTGTGTCTCCCTCCCTCTCTCTCTCTGCCCCTCCCCACTCACACTCTGTCTCTCTCGTTTTCAAAAGTAAACATTAAAAAAAGTAAAAAAGAAAAAAAGAACAAAATGTGAATAATCTCATAAAATTACCCAAATACTATTAAAGGCTGTTATCCATTGTCATACATACTTTATACAGCTCTGCTCATAATGTATGCACAACATGGTGCCATGAATTGTTCACTAATAACAAATACTTTATCTTCATAATTATGATTTATAAATTTAATGGCTACAAATATTCAAATAAGACATTATACCATACATGAAAAATTCCCCTATATATGGACACTTGTATTACTCATTAAACATTTTCTAATGCTTATTTATTTTTGAGAGACAGAGGCCGAGTGTAAGTGGGAGAGAGGCAGAGAGAGAGAGGGAGACACAGAATCCGAAGCAGGATCCAGGCTCTGAGTTGTCCACACAGAGCCCAACCGGGATATCATGACCTGAGCCCAAGTCAGACGCTTATTCAACTGAGCCACACCCAAGCAAACCTGTATTACCATTTTTGACCCATTTTTAGATCACCGTGTTTCTGTTGAAATAGCAGACGAAGCACCAAAATGACACCAGAGTCTAGAGTACTAAGTAATACATATATTCATGCAATTCCAAGTTTCTATTCAACACCTAATAATTATACTGGGCACATTTAGGTTTATTACCAGCCAAAAAGTAATAATTCCTCTTGCTTCAATAGTTTTTCAGCTGTGTTAAACACAGGATTCAGCTAAGATCTTTTATACTGAAATGCAAACATAAGGATCTCTTGTGTGTTTCTCTGGACTTTGATTTGCCAGCAAATGTGCTAACAGCAGTTACTGTCCTCAAAGAGATCACATCCTATTGAGAAGTTAGCAACGGATACTGTTAGGAACAGGAATGGTGCTATGTCAAGAGCCAGGAAGGGAGCATCAAGAAGAAAATGTTCATCAGTGTCAAATGCTCCAAATAGGCCACATAAGAGGGAAACCAATCAGTCCCTGTCAGTGGACAGTTGGTTAATGAATGCTTACCATGTGCAAGGCAGAGTTTAGGGCCTGAGTATATTATAATGAACAATGTCGAGGCTCTACCCACAAAAAACTTGTATTCTAATGGGGGCAAAAAGAAAATAAACATATAAGCAAAGACATGAAAATGATTAAAGGTATTAAGAGCCATAAAGAAAATAGAGAATGTCTTGAGATTTAGCTTAGGTATTCGGGAAAGGTCTCTGTAAGAATATGCGATTTCTTTTGAGTCCTGAAAGATCTCAAAGGAAACTCTGGATTTGATAATTAGAAGCTTCCTGGTGATTTCTCAAAGTACAACTTCAGTTGAATGGTAAGGATAGAAGTCAGAAAGCATTAGGAGAGTTATTGTTCAATGGGTATAAGTAGTTTCAGTGATGCTAGATTAAGTTCTGGAACTTTGCTCTATGGCAGTGCTCACAGTTAACAATACAGGATTGTGTATTTAAAACTTTTTTAAGAGGGTAGATTGCATGCTAAATGTTCTTACTAAAAAGAAAGAAAAGCAAAAGAACCACGGATACTTAAGGAGGTAATGGATATGTCTATTATCTTGACTGTGGTGATGGCATCAGGGATGTGTGCATATGGTCCAAACGAACCAAATCATACATACTAAGTATGTGCAGTTCTCGTATATAAATTGTACCTCATTAGAGCTTTTGAAAAAGAGAGTGACTGGCAAGTAATCAGGAAAAGGAAAAGAAAAAACAGGCAGCTTTACCCTTGAAGTTTCACTTGGAAAGGAAGGTGAGAGATGGAAAGAAGCTGGAGGAGAAGATAGAGTCAAAGGATGTTTATTGTTGCTGATGCTTCTCTTTAAAAATTTTACTTGAGATTGACTTATTTACAAACTGTGGTGAAGTAGCCAATAGAAAGACAGGTGCTCAAAATACAGAAGAAAAGTAACCAATGAGGCATGGTCCAATTTTGAGCCCTCTGAATAGATTTGTTTATTCATTAAATATTTACTGTTTTTGTTTGTTTGGGTTTTGTTCTTGTGTGCATGTGTGTGTTTTATTGAAGTAGAGTTGATGCACAACGTTACATTAGTTTCAGGTATACGACATAGTGATTTGACAAATTTGTACATTATGCTATGCTCACCACTTCTTATATTGTTTTTAATGTGAAAAGCCCACTAATGAGGCATGACTGCCCACTGATTCATTTTGCAAGAGGATTCCTGCTCATATATTGGGCTAAATTACAGCCAGCATGGACGAAAGGGAAAAATATTGAAAATGCCACTTCACAATGATAATTTGGTGGGGAAAGGCACCTATTTCAAACTGGAGACATAAGAAAATATTACTTCCATGAAATTCTTCTTAAAATGGAAATGCCAAATTTATGAAATGTTCTCAAGAAATCTAAACTAAATTTGCTATATAAAACAAATTCCAAGTAAAATGTAATCATACATTTTTCCAATATCGTATTCTTTTGACAGAAAGATTTTAAACCTTATGCTGCATGTAGCTTTCTCCTTTTTAAATCACTTTTTATGCTGATAGCTTTAGGAAAATACTTTCTTGAACATTAAATAAGATAAGACTTTATGACCTGATGGTCACTCTTTACTTAGCTTATCATTTGCTGGATCACAAACTGAAAGCTAATTAGGAAAGACTATGCTTTAGCTATTAATTTTCTAAGGGGTAAAGACCATTTTCCTGTAGTTCCTTCACGATACTATGAATGGATACTTTCCAGGTAGGGTATGTCTTGGCTGTTAAATATCGGTGGCATTTCAGTCAACTTCACCTCAATATCAACTTCCCTACCAGTCATTTAACAGCTGGGGAATAGGTTTCCCCATACAAATGCTTTAGTAGGAATTTTCACAATGTACATTTTGACCAGATGAACACATGCATCAAACTTTTGAAAAAGTAAAATTTTTATAGTTCTGAGCACATCAGATAAAATCACGGTTTCTCAATTTTGGCATTATTGACATTGGGGCAGGAGGATTCGTTGTTATGGGAGGCTGTCTTTTGCACTATAGGATGGTTAGCACCATTCCTGGCCTCTATTCATTAGAAGCCAGTAGCATTCCCTACTTCCCCTTCTCCCTCCAATTATAACAACAGTATCTGTAAGACATTGCCAAATAGTCCTAAAGACATTAAAAAGCTAGTACAGTATTTAATGTGTTAGAAATACACATAAAAATAAAAGGAACAGAATAAATAATGAATAAATACTTGTTTTTCTTGGATAATGGATATGTTTAATCAATCCCACAGGCAGAAAAAAAAAACCCACTTAACTCTTACCCTATAATGATGGAAAAGATTCATGAAATGCTCTTCAACATGGACCTTTTTAATATAGAACATATTTACAAAATATTAGCTTAAGAGTCATACCTACTATAGGAGCTCATATCAGAGATACAGCAGTACAGCAGTATAAGCACTGTAGCTTAATTTCCTCCTCCAGTAACAACATTGTCTAATGATTTGGTCAAGCCCTGTGCACGCCTACCCTACAAGGCCCATTGATTATAAACTCTATAGATTGTACACAGTAAGCATCAGATCATTTCTCCATCAATATCACCACAAAACTGTAGTAAAGTCAATAAGCTAGGTAGCACTGAAAGATTCATAGGCAGCAAGTCATTGGGCTCTAAAGGACTCAGGCAGGAGGTAATAAATATGGCTGCCCAATTGTTTAAGAATGACTAACCTTTTACTAATTGTCAAGGATCAGGGAGTATGTATGGTCTTGCCAGATAAACAAAGAAGTCTAGAAAGAACTAAATCTGCATATCCTTGGCTACTCATTACACATTCCACCCAAAGAGGAGGTCTCATTAACGTGCAACATAAGGGTTTTCAGAAGGTTGCTTTCAGGAAGGAATCAGACCTCCTGGGACTCAGAACAGTGAAGGCCACGTAGTTTAGATGGGGATTTATAATCTCACATTCGGTGAGCTATTCCTACCTGATAGTCACTGTGCCTGGATTCATCCCTTGAATCTAATACTGTTCCAGCAAGATTTGCTAGCTGTGTAAGAAACAGTGAAATCTAGAACACCAAGCCCACTGTGAGCTTCAGGGGACTGTCCTAAAACATGCTGTCAAAGTTAATGCTTCTAAAATAGATTTGTTACTGATATCCACAAGCCAACCAGCCATAAACCAGGCGTTTAGCCCTTGAACAGTGTGCTAACGCACTTCAAATGCTTGCCCAGATACACTGGAATGAAAGTGCCAACTCTGTATACATTATAAGCCTAGGTCTCCAGTGCCTTTCAAATGTAATAACACTTGGCCTCTGGGATGAGTCCAGCAAATGAGCTGTTGCTATGTTTTGGTACATAAATTAGATACAATGCTCATTGTTGAAGCTTCACCTCCGTCAACAGGGATACTTCCTTGTCCGGTTCTTTCATGCTGCTCAGCTGTCCCTCTTCTGGGCTCTCATATCACCCTAAATGCCCTCTCCCAACAAAACTCCTAACCCCTGGAATCGTAATTGTTTATACCTCCACTTGACAATGGGCTCTGTGAGGGCAGAGGTGGTGTCTTTTTTTGGCACCTGACATAGGGCCTGATACCTATTAGGTAGCCATTAAGGAATGGTTGAACTATCCAATTGAATTCCTTTTATGTCTGAAGCCTCTGGCACATGCAAGCCTTTCTCTTTTACACATCCTATTTCATATCTCACTTCACAGACTCGGGGGCAAGAACTGTAATACCTATTGTTTCTGACAATTTACTTTTTAAGTATTATTCTACGAAGGTGGCAGAAACCAATTCAGAGATTTCTACCACTTTCCCAAGGATTAGGGTCAAGGTTTCTGTGTTTGTGTGTGTGTTTGTGTGTGAGGAGCTATTACTAATCATTTTTCTGGAATCTTTCGAGATAGTCAACATCCTATCTGTCTTTCAGATGCAACAGAGACATCTCTAGTCCCCACCTCATGGCTCCTTAGTTCCAAGGAGCTCTTTTTTCACCTTCTGGGGCATACTGAGATCATGTCACCACTCTATACTATTCATTTTTAGGCACTGAAAACTTCCTGAGATGCATAGGCATTGGTTTTCCGGAGTTTTGCCATCTCCACAAGCTCTACTAGGATAATGGAAGATAGCCATGACCGCTTTACCCCTCTTGACTTGTGTCTTGCCCATAGACTGAAAAATGTGTTTCTGGTCTTGAGAACACAAGAGTTTTACATTGACTCATGAGGGATTTTCTGAGATCTTTTGACTATGCTCTGAGTTTTTCAATGCCCCCATTATAAAGAAAACCCTCTTTCTGTCTCCTGCTTTCTCCTCTGATATTTCTTCATTCAGGCATAGATATAGAGTGGCCTAGCTCACTGAATGGATAGGAAGGGATTAGGTAGACCTGTACCAAGTCACAAAAAATACTTTGAGGTTTAAATCCCTACCCAATTAAAAAAAATGTTCTTTCTATAGCTTAGTAGTTCTCAACTGGGGTGATTGTGCACCCTTTTCCCTGGGAACATTTTATAAAATCTGGAGACATTTTGGGTTGTGGCAATAGGGTGAATGAGGGGAGTGGTTGATTGTTATTGACATCCAGTGGGTACAGACCAGAAATGGTGCTGAAGATCAAACGTTGTATAAGAGGCCCCCCCCCAGAACAGTTTTCTGCCACAAAATGTCAGTAGTGACAAAAGTAGAACACCCTGTAGATCATTCCTTAATATGTTACCCAAAGAGATGTTGGGTTGTTTTCCGATATAAAATTCCATATCTTTTGGCAAATTAACAGCTGTTTCTCACCATTAATTGATACCCAAGAGAAAGGAGATGAGACCTGATATTGTAAAGATTCATGATGTGACAGGCACTATTGTCAATAGTTTACACACTGCTACATTTAGTCCTTGTGAAAAAATATTATCAGGTAGTTACAATGGCTATCTACACTTTCCAGAGTTAAAAAAATAAAACTGACTTGCAGAAAAAGTAAAACATAGATCCAGATTGGAGCATCTAAAAGCGGCAGAATAAAAACTTACTATACAGAGCTGTTGCCTTTCCAGCCTTCACAAGGACATCACCTGACCCATGCACTTTTTCCCCCAAATTTACTGAGATATGATTTCTACATAACATGTCAGTTTAAGGTGTAAAAGCTGTTGATTTGATATATAGTGCAAAATGATCACCACCGTAATGTTAGTAAACATTTCTCTTTTGTATTGAGAACATTTAAGATCTATTCTCTTAGCAAATTTCAAGTGTATACTATAGTATTATTAACTAGAATCACGGTGCTGTAAATTGGATCCTCAGAACTTACTCATTTTAGAACTGGATATTTGTACCCTTTGGCCAACATCTCCTCATTTCTCCCACCTACCAGCCCCTGGTAACCACCAGTCTATTCTCTATTTTTTATGAGTTTGGTTTTTCTCAGACTCCACATATAAATGCTATCATACAATATTTATCTTTCTCTGTCTGACTTATGTCACTTAGCATAATGCCCTCAAGGTCTATCCATGTTGTCACAAATGGCAGGATTCCCTTCTTTCTCATGGCAGAATTATTCATTTATATATATTCTATATTCATTCATCCATCAGAGGACCCTTACATTGTTTCCATATCTTGGCTATTGTGAATAATGTTGCAGTGAATATGGGAGCACAGATATCTTTCCGAGATCCTATTTTCATTTCCTTTGGATATACACCCAGATGTACAATTGCTAGATCATATGGTAGTTTTATTTCTATTCTCAGTTTTGTGAGGAACCTACATACTGCTCTCCATAGTGGCTGTACCAATTTACATTCCCACCTACAGTGCACAAGGGTTCTTTACCCTCAGGCATTTTCTTTTGTAGAGATTTTTGCTTTTTTTCTAATGGAGTGTCAAGCATGGAAGTTTGGCATTCAATAAGGAATACTGTATAACTTTCTTGTTCTGAAAAAACCTTCAATAATGAATAATAATGAATAGGCTGTGAGGCTTTCTAGAAAGTGAACAGAAATAGTGCAGGCTTAAAGAACTTCTCACAACATAACTGACCAAAATGAACAGAAATCATCAGTGCTTAAACTTGGAAAAAAGCCCTAGTCTCACTCAGTATATCTCTATGGATAAGATTCAGATACAAACTAATCTGGCTCAGGTTAAAAGAAGACTCAAGAAAATCAATACATGACCCTTATTGCCACCTTAGTCCACATCTTCCAGTTTGGAGAGGCAAGAGAATTAGATTTGAGCAGACCGGAAAAAATGTAGAATGTATTGTGTGGAGCCCATTTCTCTACTGCAAATAACGAGCCTCGGAAATTTAAATGCTGGAACATGTACAAAGCCATACAACTTATATGACTGCCTGCCTGTCTACCTGTCCAGCTATACAGTTCTTCTTCCTTCTAGCCAGGAAAACATCAGAGAGAAACAGCACTAGAAAACTAGAGCCACAAACAGCTTTTGGGACAGGAGAAATACAT
This sequence comes from Hyaena hyaena, assembly GCF_003009895.1. NCBI lineage: Eukaryota > Metazoa > Chordata > Mammalia > Carnivora > Hyaenidae > Hyaena > Hyaena hyaena. The sequence goes on along the minus strand of NW_024081766.1, from coordinate 119,349 downwards.
AGTTTTACACGAAACAAAACCCCCATCAACCCTGGACTTTTTTCATGCAAATGGATTCCTTACCCTGCAAGGGAATACAATGTAAAATGAAGTGCACTCTCCACCAACAGATAAGTGTGTGCCCCCTCAGCATGGAGCAGCTTACCCCAGTACAGGGATGCCAACAAAATCAGAGAAAATAGCAACTGAGAAAAAAAAAAATAACTGCACCTGCACACAGCCCTAGATACCTCTCTCTGGGGGGTGGGGACAATAAATGATCCCAGTGAAAAATAAATGAGTGCAGCAAATAATAACAACATGGTGCTCATGTATAAAATGCTCTAAAATAGAAGAGGGAAGATAACAGGGATATACCAAGCAAAGAGAGCTCGGTAGCTTTTTTGCCAGCTTCCTTAACAGTGGCTGAAGAAATAAAGAGATCATAGACAATATGTAACAAATGGGTAAACTAAAAAGATAACTCTAAAATCAGTCAGAAGCAGTAGGAAACATTATTAACCCTATAAAAAACTTGAGTCAGCACGGGCACGTGGGTGACTCAGTCGGTTAAGTATCCGACTTAAGAGCCCAAGTCGGCTCAGGTCATGATCTCACAAGTAGTGAGTTTGAGCCCCGCATTGGGCTCTGTGCTGACAGCTCGGAGCCTGGAGCCTGCTTTGGATTCTGTGTCTCCCCCTCTCTCTGTCCCTCACCCACTTGTACTCTGTCTCTCTCAAAACTAAATAAAAACATTTTTTAAAAAGTTAAAAAAAAATTCAGTCAGTAACCTCAGGTATAGGCTTGGGAAACACAGGGCAAACAGATGAGCATGATATACGGGATGGTATCAAAAGAAAACCAACCTAACATTAGGATCGCCCTTCTAGAATTAGGCTTACTACCTGTAGAAATGGACTGAGACTGGGAAAAAAGTAGCAGATCAATAATTTCTTCACTTTAAGTAACATATTATGATTTTGGCCTTTAAGATCAATCAAAACGTATTTTGAATGTAGCTTTCACAAGAGGTAGTTATGTGACCCTGGCCCAATGATTGCCTCCTCTTAACCTCTGCTCTTCATTGGCAAATTGTGTGCCTGCCTCACAAGGTTATTGTGACGGCTAAACGAGAGGATGCCTGCGAATTCCCAAGCAATTACAAAGAAGAGTCTCAACAGGCATCAGCTGCAGCTATTAATATTTCATAGAGAAGAATTCAAAGAAACCCTTGTGTAACTAAAAGTGATACTTGAAAATTTTAAATTGAATGTACTATTTTAAACGTTTAAAACTAAAACCTGGCAGAATTAAGAATTAGTTGACATATTTGATATTGCTCAGATGGGAAGCAATGTAACATAAAGGACTAAATAAAAGCAGACAAAAATGAAGTGAGATGATGAGTGAGAACAAATATGTAGACCCAATCATACCCTCCCCTTTTAGTGAAAAAGACTCATAGTTAGGCAGATTAATTATAACAATGGTGTCATATTTATTCAGCTAAACACAAAACTCCTAAAGGAAAGTAACTCAGAAAGGCTGAAAGTAAAACTCTTTGGGAAAAGGTTACCGGATAATGCAAACAAAAATGGGAATGGACATTCATTTCTTTAAAGGGTAGGATTTGGAAATGGCACATTTCTACTCACAACCCATTAGAACTCAGTCCTATGGCACTGTCCAGTTACGAAGGGACTGGGGAACATAGTCTGAGAATCCATTCAGCCGGATCAACTGCAAGAGATCTAGTAGTCAAGAAAGAAGCAATAGTTGGGTATCTGGGAATCTCTGACACAAGAAAATGGGCCTTAGGTCGGGGGCAAAGCAAGGGTGTTGGTCAGAACAATGACTTCACATTTCTGTGGAAGTGCCAGGCAATACAATTCAATCAGAGGACAGAAGAAGAGGCGCAGATATCAGAAAGTAAAGGCAAATTCATCATTTGCTGAAGATAATATGATGTTACATTATCTATATTACTGCCAAGCTTCAACAGAACCAGCTGAAGATAATTTAGAAGCAATAGGAGAGGAGAATAAACTGGAAAAATATTTTTAACAATTCCCTCTAATTAAATAACAGCTACTTAGGGACTATAATGAGAAAAATAGCCCATCCCATGACTTATTTATTTTATAACTGGAAATTTGTACCTTTTGATCACCTTCGCCCATTTCATCCACCCCACACTCTGCACCTTTGACAAGAGCCAATCTGTTCTTTGTGACTATAGTTAATAATAGTGTAGTGCATATTTGAAAGTTATTAAGACAGTTTTCATCACAAGAAAGTTTTCATCACAAGAAAAAAATTTTGAAATTATGTGTACTGGTGGATGTTAACAAAACTTGTACTGATCACAATATAAACAAATACTGAATCATTACATTGTACACCTGAAACTATTATAATGTTATATGCCAATTATATCTCAACTTAAAAAATTAACCTAATATGAATTGAATAAGAATTATGTGAAGAGCCCAAATGTCTATCGATTGATGAATGGATACACACACACACACACACACACACACACACACACACAGAGGAATATTACTTGGTGATCAAAAAGAATGAAACTCTTGCCATTCGCAAAGATGTGGGTGGAACTAGAGTGTGTTATGCTAAGTGAAATAAGTCAGTCAGAGAAAGACAAATACCATATGATTTCACTCATATGTGGAATTTAAGAAACAGAACAGATGAACATAGGGGAAGGGGCCAAAAAATAAAATAAGATAAAAACAGAGAAGGGGGCAAACCATAGGAGACTCTTACATACAGAGACAAAACTGAGGGTTGCTGGAGGGAAGGTGGGGGGGGGGGATGGGCTAGATGGGGGAGGGGCATCAAGGAGGACACTGGGTGAGCACCGGGTGTTGTATATATGTGATGAATCACTGGGTTCTACTTCTGAAACCAATACTACACTGTATGTTAACTGACCTGAATTTAAATAAAATCCTGGAAAGAAAAAAGAGAACAAGGTGAAGTAGTTACTATGGAAGTCGAAGTGATATTTTGAAAATGCAAAGCAATTCAATCACCCGTCTTGCTTAAAACTCTCTGTCCATTGCAGTTTAAAAGATGTCCAAGTTTCTTTCCATGCCCTGGGTCCCTCTGAGCTCATATCTGATAACTTCTTCCTTTGTTTCAATTTGCACCTTTGAGGTGAGAAATTCAGCCACATCAGCCTCTTGTTTGTCCCTAAACCCATCAAGCTAATTCTTGCTTTAGGGCAATTGTACTAGCTATTTCCTCTTCTGCAAGGCTCTTCCCTCAGATTTTTCTCATGGTAGCTCCTTTTTATCAATTCATGTTCTAGCTTAAAACTCATTAAGTCCAAAAGAACTTCTCTCTTCCTTTCCCTTCTTCTTTCCTTCCTTCCTTCCTTCCTTCCTTCCTTCCTTCCTTCCTTCCTTCCTTCCTTCCTTCCTTTTCTCTCTCTCTCTCTCTCTCTCTTTCGAGAGCATGAGCAGGAGGCAGAGGGAGAGAGAGAGTCCCAAGCAGGCTCCATGCTCAGCTTGGGATTGATCCCGATGTGTGGCTCAATCCCAGGTCCCTGGGATCATGACCTGAGCCGAAATCACTCAACCAACTGAGCCACCCAGGCGCCCCTTGAGGCATTTCTGACCTACTTTTGTTTACAGAGCCATTCTCTCACCAACTCAGTGTCTATCTCACTGTTACATGAAAATGCCAAATAAAAAAGCTAAGTTATACCACATCACATATAATATAAATAGATTATTCCCAAAAGTATATTTAATACATTTTATAATATATTAGATAACTTAGTGGTAGGGGTTGTGAAGTGGGAGAAATGAGTGAAGGTGGTCAAATGGTACAAGTTTCCAGTTATAAAATAAATAAGTCATGAGGATGTAATGTCTAGCATATTAGGGTAATTTCTATGTATTTTGTAATTATAGGTATATAATACTGTATGCTTATATTATCATACATAAAAATAGATTATTTTAATAGCATAGTATATTATATTGAAGTAGTTATATCGATATATTAGGTAATTTGGTAAGATATATTAGATAATTCCCACAATATTATATATAACATATTAAATATATATAACACATATATAACATATAATATATATATTAAAGAAAACAGTTACCTAGTGAGATTTTCAGGTAATTGTTACTTTATCCTTTACATTTTGTTCTGTTGTATGATTTTTCTTTTTTAATTTTAAGTTTTTTGAGAGACAGAAAGAGAGGGGGAGGGTCAGAGGGAGAGAGAGAGAAAGAGAGAGAGAGAGAGAGAGAAAGAGGAAGAAAGAGAGAAAGGGAGAGAGAAAGAGAGAAACCTAAGCAGGCTCCTTGCTCAGCACAGAGCCCAACACAGAATTCAATCTCATGACCACAAGATCATGACCTGAGCTAAAATCAAGAGTCAGATGTTCAACTGACTGAGCCACTCATGTGTCCCTGTTGCCTGATTTTTAATCATAGATGGATAGATGAATAGACACATTCAAGGAAAAGAAAGTTGAATCAGTGAGGATACAAACATAGAAAACCCTTTCTCAAAGTGCCTTAAACAAAAATGAACTTTATTAACACACTTCCTCAAAATATGTGAAAGAAATGTTGTCTTTTTTTTTTTAAAAATCCAGTATAATTAACATACAGATTTATATTAATTTCAGGTGTACAGTATAGTGAACCAACAATTCTATATATTACTCAGTGCTCATCAAGATAAATGTACTCTTGATCCCCATCACCTATTTCACCCATCCTCCAACCCTCCTCCCCTCTGCTAACCCTCAGTTTGTTTTCTAGAGTTAAGAGTCTGTTTCTTGGTTTCTCTTTTTCTTTCTCTTTGTTTTGTTTGTCATGTTTCTTAAATTTCACATGACTGAAATCATATTTGTCTTTCTCTGACTTATTCTACCTAGCATTATACTCTCTAGATCAATCCACATCATTACAAATTACAAGATTTCACTCCTTTTGATGACTAATATTCCTGTGTGTGTGTGTGTGTGTGTGTGTGTGTGTGTATACACCACATCTTATTTATCCATTCATCTACTGATGGACACTTGATTTGCTTCTGGAAGAAGAGTTGTCTTCATTCATGTGGTCAGTCAGTCAAAAGAAATTCATTAAGTACATAATTATGTGCCTTTTAGTTTCTGAGGATATAGCAATGAGAAAGACAGTACACCTGCCCTCAATTATCTTATATTCTGGAGAAGTTAGAAAGAAAATAAATAAATAAACACATGTGTTAAATATATTAAGCTACATTTCAGGTACGAATAAGCACTATGAAGAAGCTAAGTTAAGGAAGTGTGGTAGGGGATGGCTGTGGAGATTTGTTTAGGTTTGAGGATTCTGGAAAGACCTTTCAGAAAGAGGTATCATTTCAGTTGAGGTTTGAATGACAGTACATTATGCAATAATATAGGAGAGTTCCAGAGGGAAGAAACAACAGGGATAAAGAACTTCAGGTAGAATATATGGTGGGAGTGAAGCAAATCACCCAGGGAGAAAATAGAGTTAAAGTAGGAGAAAAAAAGCAGGGCAAGATTCTGAAAAATCTTTGGAGGAGGAGATGAAGAAGGAGAGGAAAATGAGATTTAGTTCCCCTAGCCCAACTACCTCCAAAACCTTATGGAGGTCTGGGGTGGGGAGAGTGGATTCTATCCCATAGGAATGCTCCCTAGTTATCACATAATATCACACATAGTAGTTCTTTATTCTCTAACTCCATTGTATGCATTCAATTTACTTATTTTTTTCTCTTTAATTCCCTACACAATTTTATGTGGTCATTTTTCTCTTTTTTTTTAAATTTTAAATGTTTATTTCTTTTTGAGAAGGGGGGGGGATGAATGGGGAAGGGGCAGAGAGAGAGAGAAGGAGACACAGAATCCAAAGCAGGCTCCAGGCTCTGAGCTGTCAGCACAGAGCCCGACATGGGGTTTAAACTCACAATCCATGAGATCATGAACTGAGCCAAAGTCGGACACCCAACCAACTGAGCCACCCAGGCACCTCTATGAGGTCATTCTTACATTTATTTTACATATAAAGAAACTGTATTAGTTTCCTATTGCTGCTATAACACATACAAACTTAGTGGTATAAAATAACACAACACATTCTCATAGTTCTGGAGGCTCTAGGAGAGAATCCATTTCTTTCTATCTAGCATCTTCTTGCCTCTCTTGGTTAATGTTTCTGAATCACTCTGCCTTGTGCTTCCATATTCACATCACCTCTGATTCCGAATCCTCTGTCACCCTCTTACAAACACTTGTAACACTGTGCCTACCCGGACAGTCCAGAATAATCTCCCATCTCAAGGTCTTTAATTTAATCACGTGTACAAAGTTGTTTGTTTGTTAAGCATACAAGGTAGCATATTCACAGGTTCCAGGGAATAGGGCCTCGACACACTTGGAGAAGAGAATTTTATTGCCTACTACAAAAACTGACATTTAGTAGAGTGACTTGGTACATGTCACGCTACTCTAACGAGCTAGAGCCTTTTTCAGACCCAGGCCTAGCTGTTCATTAACGTTCTTAGTGAGAAACTATAGTAAAGTGCATTCTCAAGGCAGAGACACAAGGCTTTGGAGGTAATTCTGATTTATTAAGACACTAATAAATGGTAGTGATCTGGTGAGTATATCAACCTAAATGTCTTAAGGCGCAGTGGCAGCACAGCTTAGTAGTTTAAGAAGTACAAAACTCAGGAGTCATTATAAATTTCGTTATGATGCCCAGTGCCACCATTTATGACCTTTGGGACCACTGTGGGTCTCAGTTTCCTCATCTGTAAAGTATCTCACAACATAAAGTAGCATGTATATATTCATTATTACTGGGATATTATTTTCCTTAGCTTCATAGTGACAAGTTTTAAGTCAATGTTCATTTTTCATTAACATTGTTAAAATTTAGTGTTTTGCTTTTAAGATAAGGAATCAAAGAGAACATACCCAATATGAATGGTCACATTCTTCTAGTCTAATTTAGAAATAGGCTTTTCATTTCTGTAGCCACTTCATTAGCAAAAGAGTTCTTTATCAGTCCTATAAGTCATGTCAAAAAGATACTATCACAAAGTTGTTTTGTGCAACAAAAACATAATAAATTGTTCCCCATTCCTTGATCTCACATTACTTACATTACTTCAGATCTATGAGAAAAATGACCCAGACTGTGCAGCAATTCACTTATTAACTCTAAGCAATGCTAATTAGGAAATTTTAGAAAGTATTCTTAGAGGTCAGGATCCTTTCCTGACTTTAGTGGTCTCTGTTTTTAAATCTCTATGCATACTTGTCTTTGCCAAGAGCTAGAAGAACAATGATAGAAGCCTCTTTGTTCTTCTTACCATTGCATTATCAGAAAAAAAAAAGTTATATTGAAAGAAATATTTAAACAGGTTTTATGCTTAAAATAGCCAGGAGTAGGAAGACAAACTCTCTACTGTGTAAACTGCATTAGAACTCCATCTATCTTTACTAGTACACATGTCTCAAGAGGCATATGTGGGTATAATATCTACATAGTCATAGCCACTTTCCTCAAGGTAATTCAGGACACACATGCAGAGCACACAAGCTGGGCTGCCTTTGGGTGCTCTCTTAGTTATTACCATTTTTCTAATTAGTTATAGTCACTTTCTGTATCTCCTTGACTACATTGGTGCTGACTACTTTGAGATTGGTTCTACTATAGTAGAAACTGTAAAGAAATCTCCTTGGATCAGTGAAATCTTGTTTTGGAAATTACTATCTTCCTGGTTTCTAAGACTTTACATTTGATTGCTTTAGTCTTTTATTCTACTCATGCCAGACTACTGACTACTTACCTCACATTGCCTTTCAGGATGCTCATCTTCTTGACTCTCATAAACTTATGCATTTACCTTTTGACTCCAGACCACCTTTAACTGTGGAACTGATGCAACCTTTCATTTGGCTTGTCTTCTAGATTTCTGAGTCATGACTCATTTTGACATTTGTCTCTTACATAATACTGGCTTCCTGACATCCTGACCTGGCTGACTGCTGAATTCTCTTTAATATAAAAATTCATATTTTTCTTTCACATCTGTCTTCCCCCAGAATTTGACTACCCCACAATCACCAGTGGCCCTAGTTCTGGTGTTCAGGCACACAGTAGTCTACCAGTCACAGATGAGTAGCCTGGGAACAGACTAGCTTAATTTTAAGTAGCTCAGTCAAGGCTATATGGAAATCCAGACTCCTTACAATGGGCTGCAGAGCTCTGCACAATCTTCCCACATCCCCTTATCTCTCTAACATCTCCTGTATCATTCCCACTTGCTTACTATGCCATAGCCACACTGGTCTTCCACTCTGTTGCCCATGCCAATCTGGTTGCTGCCCTTGAACTCCTGTGCATGTTTCTCTCTCTGTCTAGAAAGAAAGGCTCTCCCCCCAGAAGTTTTCATGAACAGTAGTTTCTTCTGCAATGTCATCTCCTGAGATGTCTTCTTTGACCACCCCATTTAAAGTTTCCCTTCTCCTCTCTCATTCATTTGTCCTCTGTTTCACTGTAATAAATATTAAAATGACTTATTTCCACGTTTATTGTTTAACTTTTGCTCCCATTGGAAAACAAGATCCTAGGGAAGATATTTTTTATGTTTCTCTCACGTCAGAGAGTATTCAGAGTTGCTAGGTATTTAATAAGTATTTGTTGAATGAATAAATTGATGAATTACTTAATTAAATGGTAGCTTATGACACAGGCTAAATTTTATAAAACTATTTTCTATCTTATTTGGTTTTTAAATTAAATCTACTTAAAGCCTTTCAGTTAATTTGGAATCCTCTAAATATTGCCTTACCTGATATTTTTCTTTGATTCTACTCAAGAATGAATGGGAGTAGTAAAATGGAAATAGTGTCCATAAAAAACATTTATTTACCATGAAAGATGAGGAGAGAGAAAGGAAGTTTATTTTATAAAAAATTTTTTAATGTTGATTTATTTTTGAGAGAGAGAGAGACAGAGACAGAGCACAAGTGGTGGAGGGGCAGAGAGAGAGGGAGACACCAAATCCAAAGCAGGCTTCAGACTCTGAGCTGTCAGCACAGAGCCTGACGCAGGGCACAAACTCATAAACTGTGAGATCATGACCTGAGCTTAACTGACTGAGACACTCAGATGCTCCTAGACAGGAAGTTTAAAATAAAAACAAAATGAATTGCCATGAATACATTTTATCCCACTAAAGAAATAATGAAATCAGTACAATTTATTTGAAAATATAACTACAATTTAGAATTAATTCAAAATGTAAATATATTAGTTTCCTAGAGGTGCTGTAACAAAATACTACAAACTGGGTGCCTTCAAACAACAGAAATTGTTCTCTCACATTTCTAGAGGCCAGAAGTCCTAAATCCAGATGTTAACAGAGTTGGTTCCTTCTGAGGGTTTTGAAGGACAATCTGTTCATGCCATTCCCATAGCTTCTGCGTTGCTGACAAACCCATGCTTCTATTCTTGGCCCCACATTCACCTCCTCATCTTCCTCAACTATTAAGTCTTTGCAAAGAGCTCATCTCCTTGATGAGGTCTACCAGAATACTGTCTTTAATACTTTCATCTTCTGCCCTCTTTCATAGCACTGCCAATCCTCCCAAACTGCTGGAGTTTTCTTTTCTTTCCTTTTTTATGGCACTTAATCTCTCTCCAAAAGTTTAATCTCTAAGAGCATATTCATTATTATTTATTACTATTGACTTTTATCTGTCATCTCCCATTAGAACGTAGGTTCCAAAATTCCAGTAGAGCACATAGTCCTGCCAATTTTGTTCCAGTAAATATGTGGAGCAAATGAATGAGTGTATTTGCTTTTCAAATGGATGCAGCATTCGGGAAATCATTATATGGCTAGATGAAATAAAAATCTTACACATGTCCATATCCTTTGACTGAGAATTTGTACCTCTTAGGAATAATCTTAAAGAGGTAAAATGAAATGCAGAGTAGGATTTATAGCACAGTTGATTATAATTGTGAAAATATAAAAAACAAATCCTCATATTAGGCAAATGCTACTTGAAATAATATATAGGCACATAAATTATTCTGAGTTTGTAATGACATAATGACATGGATATCATTAGATAAAATATCTTCTTACCTAAAATGTTAAAAATAACATAATAAGACAAGCAACTGAATATTCCAGTGGTTCCCAAAAGCATTTATTCACTAAAAAGTCACTTATTTGACACTTTTCTGGCAATGTGGCAGTGGATGAAACAGACAAAATATCCTATCATGGGTCCATATTCCAGTGTGATAAAGCAGTCATAAACAAACAAATATGATATAGAATCAGATGTAATAAGTGCTATGAAGAAAACTAAGAACCCTTATGGGTACAGAGTGATAAGAAGTGCCATTTCAGATATGCTGGACACAGAAGGCCTCTCTGAGGAGGTGATATTTGAGATTTGAGTAGCAGCCAAAATAAACTTGGGGGGTGTGATACAAACATCTATAAGAAGAGCAATCCAGGCTGAGAGACTAGAAAGTGCAAAAACTAGGATGAAAACAAGCTTGGCAAGTTGAAGGAAACACTGGGTTAGGAAGGAAAGAAGAAGGCCTTTGTAGCTAAAGCAGAGAGATCAAGGTAGAAAGTGGTAGGAAGTAAGTTTGGAAAGATAGGCAGGGTCAGATCAAGCACAATTTTGGAAGCCATGGAGAAGAGTTTCGGGATTTCACTGTACTTGTAATGGGTATTCAAGAGAGGACTCTATTTAGGAGAGTAAAATAAACCAGCTTATGATTTAAAAGAGTAACTCTGAGGGGTGCCTGGCTGGCTCCGTCGGTTAAACGTCCGGCTCTTCGTTTCAGTTCAGGTCATGATCTCATGCCTTCATGGGTTCAAGCCCTGCATTGGGCTCTGCACTGGCAGTGTGGAGCTTGCCTGGGATTCTCTCTCTCCCTCTCTTTCTGCCCCTACCCCACTTGTGCTGTCTCTCTCAAAATAAGTAAACTTAAAAAACTAAAATAGTAACTTTGATATCTGGGTTGAAAATGGACAAATTTATAGCAAAAGAAGCAGAATGACTAATTTATGCTGTTTTCTACTATGGTCAAGAAGTGATGCTGGCTTGGAAAGGGGTCGTAGTAGTGAAAGATTGTGGTAAATAACAAGATTTGGAGATAACACGAATTGCTGATGTATTGAATGTAGGAATTGAGTTGAAAACGGTGATCAAAGTTCAATTTAGCTTTGGGTCTGAACATCAGAGTAAATGACTGTTCCATTCGCAACTAATAGAAGCTATGAGAAAGGAGAAAGGTAGATTTATTGTTGGGGGGCATTTACGGTGTTCTATTTCAGAGAATTGGAAGAAATCCTTTAGTCATCCAAGTGTATATGTCAAAGAGGTAATTCAATATAGATAATCTAGATTTAAGGGGCTACATCTGGGCTAGATTTATAAATTTGAAAGTTGTCAGTATATAGGTGGCACTTCAAGCTGAGAGACTGGATGAGATCATCAATAGAGATGGAGAAAATATCTGATGACTAAGTCCTGATTTCCCTAACATTTGGAGGGTAGCCCCCAGAAGACACAGAGGAATACCTAGTAGGGTCTGAGGAAAATCAAGAGGATAGGGTATCTTGGAAACGAAGTAAAAAACAAAAAAGCAGTTTAGTTCTAGCTAATGCAATAAAACAAGTAAATGAAATACAAGATGTACAGATTGGAAAGGAACAATCCATTTTTGTTCACAGAAGACATGGTCATTTATGTAGGAAATTCAAAAGAATCAACAAAAACCTCCTAGAACTAAAAACGGATTATGGCAAGGTTATAGGATACAGAAATCAATGATTTTCCTATATACCACCAATAAACAAGTATACTTTGAAACTAAAAACAGAATACCATTTTAATTATTAGCACTTAGGTATAATCCAAAAAAAATATGCATAAGATCTATGAGAGAAACTAAAATAATTAAGTCAAAGAAGAACTAAATAAATGGAGAGCTATTCCATGTTCACAAATAAGAAGACTCAATATTGTCAAGATGTCAGTTCTTTCCAACTTGATCTATAGATTAGTGCAATCCTAATCAAAAGCCCAGAAATGTATTTTGTAAATAGGAACAAACTGATTTTAAAGTTTACAGGAAGAGGAAAATGACCCAGAATAGTTAGAACAATATTGAAGGCGAAGAACAAATTTGGAGGACTGACATTATCTGACTTCAAGACTTACTATGAAGCTGCTATAATAAAGATAAAGTGGCATTGGTGAAAAAACAGACAAATAGGTAAATGGAACAGAATAGAGAACCCAGAAGTAAACCCACATAAATATAGCCAACTTATCTTTGACAAAGGAGCAAAGGCAATCCAATGGAGTAAAGACAGCCTTTTCAAAAAGTGGCACTAAGACAATGGAACATCCACATGTTAAAAAAAATGAAACTGGACACACGCCTTAAACCTTTCACAAATATAAATCCAGAATGGATCATAGACCTAAATGTAAAACAAAGAACTAAGTAATTCCTAGAAGATAACAGGAGAAAACCTAGTTGACCTTAGGGATAGCAGTGACTTTTTTGGATACATACCAAGGGCCTGGTCTATGAAAGAAATAATTGATAAGTTGAACTTCATTAAAATTATAAACTGCTCTGCAAAAGACACTGTCAAGAGAATGAGAAGACAAGATGTAGACTGGGTGAAAATATCTGCAAACAATAAATCTTATAAGGGACTCTTATCCAAAATGCACAAAGAACAAAACTCAACAATAAGAAAACAACAATCCAATTTAAAAATGGGCAAAAGACCTGAATGGATCCCTCGCCAGCGAATACATACAAATGACAAACATATGAAAAGATAATCCATTTTATATGTCATTAGGGAAATACAGATTAAAAGAGTAATGAGATGCTACTACACACCTATAAAAATAGCCAACATCCAAAGCTCTGGCAACACCCAATGTCAGTGAGAATGTGGAGCTACAGGAACTCTCATTCACTGACGGGGGGAATTCAAAATAGTACAGCCACTTTGGAACGTTAAGTTTATTTATTATTTTTAAAAATTTTTTAAATATTTATTTTTTCGACAGAGAGAGACAGAGTGTGCGTGGGGGAGGGGCAGAGAGAGAGGGAGGCACAGAATCTCAAACAGGCTCCAGGCTCTGAGCTGTCAGTCAGCACAGAGCCTGTCGCGGGGTTCAAACCCACAAACAGTGAGATCATGACCCAAGCCGAAGTTGAACGCTTGACCGACTGAGCCATGCAGGTGCCTCAGGTTTACTTTTTTTTTTTTTTTTGGTTTATTTATTTTAAGAAACAGAGGGAGTGAGAGTGGGGGAGGGGCAGAGAGTGAGGGAGAGAGAGACAATCCCCAGTAGGCTTCGCCCTGTCAGCACAGAACCTGACATGCGGCTCGAACTCCCGAACCATGAGATCACGAAACCGACAGTCTGATGCTTAACTGACTGGGCCACCCAGGTGTCCCTGGAACTTGTTTTAAGGAGAACTTTAGTTTTCTTACAAAACTAAACGTTATCTTACAGTTATCCAGTAGTTGTGCTCCTTGGTATTTACCCAAAATGTTGACAACATATGTCCAAACGGAAAAACTACACACAGATGTTTGTAGCAGCTTTACTCATAATTGCCAAAAACTTGAAATCAACTAAGATGTCCCTCAATAGGTGAACTGTTGAATAAACTGGTACATCAAGACAACAGAATATTATTCAGTGCTAAAAAGAAATGAGCTATCAAGCCATGAAAAGACATGGAGGAACCTTAAATGCATAATCCTAAGTGAATGAAGCCAATATGAAAAGGCTATACACTATATAATTACAACTATATGACATTCTGCAAAAGGCAAAACTATGGAGACAGTAAAAAGTTTATGGGTCCCAGGGACTGGGAAGGGAATGGATGACTCAATGCAGCACAGAGGATTTTTAGAGCAGTGAAACTACGTTGCATGATCCTATAATGATAGATACATGCCATTATACATTTGTCCAAACCCATAGAATATAAAACACTAAGGTGAACCCCAATGTAAACTATGGATTTGGGATGATTATGACGTGTCAACGTAGCACTCTGGTGGGGATATTAGTAATGCATGTGTGGGGAGAGGGGGTATTTGGGAAATCCCTGTAACTTCCTCTCATTTTTTTTCTGTGAACCTAAAACTCCTCTAATAATATGGAGTCATAAAAAAGAAATTTAAAGAGGAGGAAGTAACCAACTGTGTCAAATGTTGCAGTTAGCTCAAATAAGATGGGAATTGAAAGTTGACTATTTAATTCAACAGTGCAAAGGTCACTGGGTGTCTTTGAAAAGAGCAGCTTTGATGGGCGATGGTCATGATAGAGCTGTCAGGTGAGTTCAGAGGAAAATGAGAGAAGAGGTAGGCATACACAGCAGACAACTGAGGCTCTACCTGGAGGGGATTGTAGGCTTGAGATGACTGTTGAAAGATGGACAATATTACATGTTTCTCTGCTGATAGGAATGACCTACAGAGAGGGAGAAAATAATAATGCTGAACAAAGGGGTTATTTTCAATTGTAAAGCCCTTAAATAAAGGAAGGGTGAGATTTTGAGTACAAGTGCAGAGTGTTCAACTTTGATAGGAATAAATATAGTTCATTTTAAAATGAAGAAGGCAAAATAGATACAGATTAGGGGAGGTGGGTAGATCTGGTGCCAGAGGCACATAGAAGTTCTTTCTTTTAAAAAATGTCTTTATTGAGATGTAATGCACACAACATAAAATTAATCCATTTAAAGCATACAGTTCAGTGGGTTTTTTAAATATATTCACAGAATTGTGCAACATCACCACCATATAAGTTAATGTCATCATCACCCTGAAAACAAAGCCCATACCTATTATCGATCATTCCCATATACCCATGCTCTGGCTCCTAGGAAGCACTAATCTATTGTCTGTCTCTACGTATTTATATATTCTGGACATTTCACATACGTGAAATCATATAATAGGTGGCCCTCTGTGTTTGGCGTCTTTCACTTTCTATAATGTTCTCAAGGTTCATTCATGTTGGAGCCTGAATTTAGTATTTCATTCCTTTTATGTCCGAACAATATTCTATTGCACGAATATAAAGCATTTTTCTTATGTGGTCAACATTCGTTATACATCTGCCTTGTTTCCACTTCTTAGTTATTATAAACAATACTGCTATGCATATAAGATGTACAAGTTTTGAGGGCACCTGGGTGGCTCAGTAGGTGGAGCGTAGACTTCGGCTCAGGTCATGATCTAGCAGTTTGTGATGGGCCCTGCGTCGGGCTCTGTGTTGACAGCTTAGAGCCTGAAGCCTGCTTCTGATTCTGTGTCTCTCTACCCACCTCCCGCTCTTTCGCTCTCTCTCGCTCTCGCTCTCTCTCTCAAAAATGAATAAGCATTAAAACAATGTACACGTTTTTGTGTGAAAATATGTTTTATATATTCTGGGGTATATACCTAGAGGTAAAAATTCTGGGTCTCATGGTAACCTTGTGCTCAGTTTTTCTAAGGAACTTTTAAACTGTTTTTACAAAGTGGCTGCACGATTTTCCAACCCCACCAGCTGTGGATCAGCATTCCAATCTTATCACACCTTCCCCAACACTTGTTATTATATGTTGTTTTTATAACAGCCATCCTAGGGGTTGTGAGTGCTATCCCATGGTAAGAAGTTATCTTTTGACTGATCATATCTTCTCAATGAAATTAGGAAGTAGTGTCATCAGCTGAGAGAGAAGAAGGGAGAGGAGTTATTTGAGGGGTGAGGACAGATGACAAGGCATGGAATAGAATTATCTGACAGTGAGAGAGAAAATTGATTAGGGATAAGCAGTAGCATCATAAGCAATGGTAAGGGCTCAACTGAAACATGTGGCCATGTATTTTTAAAAAGACTTGTCAATATGTTTCCTATGTTTTTTCTATCCTAGTCAATGCACCGCTTGTAGACAGCCCTGGTGATAATGACTGTCAAGACAAAATTTTCACAAGTCTCTAACAAACTAAGAATAGTAAGAACAATATTGGCAGTTTCTTATAAGGCTTCATTCAACTGGAATGGCTATTTTATTCTGAGATTATATCATTTCCACACTATGGTGTTAAAATATCCTTTTACAATATGATGGTGATGGGAGATAATCGATTTTTTTATTACCGTTGATGGCCTAATGTTTTGTTTTGGTTTGGGTATTACTCTGCACACGAAAAGTTGGTAATTCTATGCTGCCCGCTCTACTTTTTAAAATTGTCTGGGAAGTCCTAAATCATAAATCACAAACATATCTAATATTACACTGGCTATGTTTAAAAAGAACAGAATAACAACTGGATAAAAATACAGTAAAGTTTAACAGTGGTTATCTCGGAGAGATGGTTTATGGATGATTTTTATTTTCTTCTCCATACTTTAATGTGCAATCATAATGTTTCTATAAATACTATGTCTTACAAACAACCGCAGCTTTTTTTTTAAGATTCAAGAGAAGTTCAAAAACTTTAAAGGTATATAACACATTGTGGAAAAAATGAATGCATATATATTTTCCATTTTTAAATGTTTATTTATTTTTGAAAGAGAGAGAGCACAAGTGGGAGAGGGGCAGAGAGAGAGGGAGACACCAAATCTGAAGCAGGTTCCAGGCTCTGAGCTGTCAGCATATAGTTGGATGCAGGGCTCAAATTCATATACTGTGAGATCATGACCTGAGCTGAAGTCATGCTTAACCGACTGAGCCACCCATGTGCCCCAAAACGAAGGAATATTTTAACTGAAAAGTTTGCCTTAAAATTCTATCTCCTTTTCTAAAATTTAATATATAATAGCATCTGGGGCACCTGGGTGGCTCAGTCGGTTAAGCATCCGACTTTGGTTCAGGTCATGATCTCCCAGTTTGTGAGTTCGAGCCCTGCATCGGGCTCTGTGCTGACAGCTCTGAGCCTGGAGCCTGCTTCGGATTCTGTGTCTTCCTCTCTCTCTGCCCCTTCTCCGTTCACTCTCTTTCCCTCTCTCTCTGTTAAAAATAAACACTAAAAAATTAATATATAATAGCATCTGGTTTTTCTCTCTCAATCCTACTAGAGCTCACAATTGAGTCTGCTTTTTCTATATGCCGCTTAATTCTCTAGTGTCTTAGGTTCATTTAGAGTTAATGGTTGTCCCGTTGCTAGAAGAGTGCATGCTGACTAGAAAATACACTAGTGATGGGTGACCTTCAAAGGTTTTCTGCATAAAAAACACCCCACCCTCCCGCCCACCAGATATAAGCACAGTTGCAAACATTTTAACCAAGACATGTTGCTGCCAAAACCAAAGAAAGGTTATCAGCAGCTACCAAATGGTATTCTGAGAGAGCTGCCATAATTAAAATAATCTTCCAAGACTCTGAAGTCTTGAGTAAAATAAGGTTGAACTACAGGAAAGAAGAATTCAAGAATTAGACATGCCAGCTCAAACAATCGCCACTTTATTCATTTGGTCTTGATCTTCCGGAGCCAGATCCTCATCCTTACTCACTGACGTGACCAGTTAAAAACTTCCTGTCGTATAACCCATAGGGAGTTAAATAGAACCCATAGTTCTATTTAAAAAGAACCCATAGTTCTTTATACTGCTGTGGCCAATAACAACACAACCTAAGAACTTGGGAGACAAAGATCAGTGAAATACTCTGTAAATGAAAAGTTACTCTAGTCAATGGTTCGCTTATCACAAGGTGGAAAATATCTACAGAGAGATGACAATTGCTATCCTCAACAAAATAAATGAGATATGACCTGAGAAAAAGTTGAGGTCGATAAACTTAATTTTCAATCTCAATTAGAGTGATCCTATCCTTGTCGCATTCAATGTTCTATTAAGTGTTTAAAATAATCAGCTAGCTCAATATTCTTGGACAATTAATGCTTAAAAATTATGTGCTGACTTCTAACTCGCCATACAGTGTATAACCTCCATATAGGGTATTTTCCTCTCCGCTCTTTCCCTCAGTCCTCATGCCCAATTGATTGCCCGGTTCTGCTGATTAAATCTAAGTGATGTGCTCACAAATCCATCCCCTCCGTTTTATTACATCTTCTTCAGTTCAAATGCTTACCATACTTCTATAAGAATATATCAACCTGATGATTCTCTATTTCTTCTATCTTTCCAAAACAGTCCATCCAACATATTATTAATCCTTCTTCCACAGAAGTGACGTTGTTCTCACAGAAAGCCAAATCTTTTTCATATGCTCTGGAACCCATTTCCTCGCCATTTCCCAGTGAGTCAGTTTCTGTAAGTTGCTACATCTTCATGTTGAACATCTTATCTATTGGGTTATTGATGTCCGCCTGTTAACATGCTCAAGTAACTACTGCTTAAACAAAAGCTCTCCTTGACCCAACAACCACCTCTAGACACTCTTCCATTTCTTTACTTGCCTTCATAGCAATATTTTTCTAGGGAGTCATCTGAACTTTCTATCACAACTTTCTCACTTACTAGTTACTCTTTCACAAATGCAACTATGTTTCCAGTATAGTCACTCTGCCAGCACTATTTTCTGTAAATTAAAAAACAAACAAACATTGTATTGGAGTAGGCAACAGAAGAAAGTCACCATGGCTTCCACTCACCTTGTTTTCCTCCTACCTTACTGCCCATTGTTTCCCCATGCCCATTCATAGTTCCCTGTATCTCCCTTGGAGATTTGGAATTCCTTCTGATTCAATCCTGACCCTCTTCTTTTTTCGGCACATTGATCACTGATCTCATCGACTGCCCTGTCTTTAAATGCTACCTACTTAATAATTAGTTTTAAATTTATTTCTGAAGTGCTGACCTCTCCTTAAAGCTTGAGACTTACCCAAAAGTTTAGTTGACATCTCTTCTTGGATATCTCATAGGTATTTCAAACCTAATATTTGCAAAATTGAAGTCTTGATCTTCATCTTAAAACCTTCCCCCAGTCATTACTTTCTTAGTAGATGATGCAACCATCCAGTCAGTTTATTCAAGCTAGAAAATATGGGTCATTCTCACTTATTCCATTTTCTCTACCTATCATCTCCAACTAACTCCATCATCCAGTTATATATACCATTTTGATTAGCTTTTGCTCTGCACCAAGCCATCAGTGTTTCTTATCTGGAACACTGAAGTGCCCCATGCATATACCTTCAGCCATCACTTCTCTTCTGAGAACAAGTACCAATTATCACAGGAAACTTGGGCTTCTCATTGCCATTTTAAGATGGAACTGTAGACTTTAAATAACAACATATCCTGGCACCAGTAAATCGTGATTGTCTTACACAAATCAGATTTATCTGCCTTTAAGGGACATAGCAAAAGTATTTAGCAAATTACCCCTACTCGGTACATATTTGTGAGCAATTTGTAACTTTGGCAAGAGAATACAGTGATATCCATGACCTTCAGGAAACAAGTAGCATTCTTAGTGCTTTAAGAACTGCTTACTTATGAGCTAATACTTGCATGAGAACTGAGACTAAGTCTACACCATGATGTGTATGCTCATTGTAAGATAATTAATTTTCAAACTGACTGGACATTTATTTAGACTTCACATGCTGGATCACAGAAAGCTTCATCTTTTAATCTGTAATTTTTAAAATTAAACTTTAATTTTGGGATAGTTGTAGATTCACCTATGGCTGTAAGAAATAATACAGAGAGATAATGTGTACCCGTGAAAAGGAACAGTTTCCTCCAAAAGTAACATCTTCCAAAACTACAGTAAAATATCCCACATCCAGCATAGTGACGTTAACGCAGTCAAGATTCAGAACATGTTCATCACCATAAAGATCTCTCGAGTATCCTTTTGTAGTCAAGCGCATTTCCCTTCCGCCCTTACTCTCCCCTTAATCCACGACAGTAATGAATTTGGTCTCCGTGTCTGTAATTTTGACATTTCAAGAATGCTACATAAATGAAATTATAGAGTAAGTGGTCTTTGTCATTGGGTTTATTTCACTGAGTATTGTTTTCTGGAGATGCATCAAGTTTCCTGCATGTATCGGTAGTTTACTCTTTTTATCGCTGAAGAGTAGCCCAACATACGGATTCACCACAGTCTGTTTAACCATTTACCCACTGAGGGACATTTCATTGCTTCCAGTTTCTGGCTATTGTAAAGGAAACTTCTATGAACATCCATTCACAGGTTTTTTTGTTGTTTTGTTTTGTTTTTTGGTGTGTCTGTGTGTGTGAAAACATAATCCTTTATTTTTCTAGAATAAATGCCTAAGGGTACAATTGCTGGGTCAAATAGTACTTGCATGTTTAGTTGTTTGTTTGTTTGTTTGTTTAAAAAGCTGCCAAACTACTTTCCAAATAGCTGTATCATCTCACTTTCCCACCAGCAATGTATGAATGGTCAGTTTTTTCACATTCTCTCCAGATTTTGGTGTTGTCATTATTCTTAATTTGAACCATTCTGATAGATGGGTGATGATGTCTTATGTGGTTTTGTCTTTCCCTAATGGCAAATGACGTTGAACATCTTTTCACGAGCTTAATTGCCATCCATATTTCTCTCTGCAATTTTGCATTTTCAACCCTCCTATGAACAAACTGAGCTTTGGCATCTGTCTAGACCTTGAATTTAATTATGACTTTGGAGGGATTCATAAGGTGTCTGAAAGGCATGGCTGGTTTTTATTCAGCTCTTTCACTGTAGACATGTAATGACATTTTCTTAAGTCTTTCCGTAGAACTACCTCAGTCAATTAATCTTAGCAAAACTTTATATAGGAAAAGTCAGCCCCAAATATTATGTGGGTAGAAAGTAATTCAAGCATTCTCTACAAAAAGTGTTCTGCCTGGAATATAACCTAATTGGATTGTCATGAGGCTAAACGAATAGCAGAGTTTTAGGCTGTTCAATGGAAATGGTTCAATGGAAATGACATAGAAAAAAGGTGGGAAACCTTATTTATGAATATGTTCACTCAACGAAAGCTCATAGAAAGGTTATGAGCAAATGCAAAACATCTGAGAAATCGATCTATTGTTTGTGGGTGGTCAATGCTTTTGTCTTCATAGGGTGGCTGGATGAATAGTCTGCTTTTAGTAAATGGAGATTCATCAGTTCCCACCCTCACTACCCTGCTGCTGTTTATCTACATAAAATAGTGATAGAGGAGAGGAGACAACGTAAAAGACGTCATCTATTTCCTCTAAAATTCAAAAAGGAGCCTTACGGACCTTCTCTTTTCTAATCTGCTCCCCAATTTATATTTTCTAAATCTCATTCCAATTTGTCTATACAAGAATTCTCTCTCACTTTTCCCTTCAGAACACTAAAGCACTATAGAATTCTCTAGATAAAGTGAATGAATTCAGCAGTAGTGAGGATTATAGTCCATTATTTACAATCAAGTTTCTTTTTAAAAATTCTTAATGTTTATTTATTTTTGAGAGAGAGAGAGACATAGCAGGAGTGGGGGAAAAGCAGAAAGAGAGGGGTGCACAGAATCTGAAGGAGGCTCCAGGCTCTGAACTGTCAGCACAGAGCCTGATGCGGGGCTCAAACTCACAAGCCACAAAATCATGACCTGAGCCAAAGTCAGATGCTTAATTGACTGAGCCACCCAGGCACTCCCCTCAAGTTTCTTTTTAAACAACACTGCAAAAAAAAAGTGCATATTAGCACCAGAATTAAGTAAAACATTGTTTAATTTATTTTTTTAATAAATTAACTTTTTACCAAGCCTTGACTACTGTATTCTATGTAGTTCAAGAGTTTTCACTGGGATTTAGTGTCTAAAGACCTCACTGTTTGAACACTAGGCGCTAGGTGAACAGTTCAGGGTCAGAGTTTCTTTATCATTCACATTCAGTGACACGCAACAGTAAGGTCAGCTACTGTTCAGTGAATGATCTCCTCCGTGACAGCATGGTGCTAAGGAGTTTTCAGACCACTCATTTAAGGTTTACCTCAATCTTATGAGATAGATATTTTGATTGCAGTCTTCCATATGAGAAAAACAGTGCTCTAACCCATAAGTCATTTGTCTGGGGTGACACAGTTAGCAGGTGTTATCACTGGGCTTCTCTGACTCCAAGTCCATCCTTTGCACAACTGCTCTGAGTTATGATGTAGCCGTTACAACAACTTCTCTGAGTGCTGGAAATGGGGGTGTGAGTAGGGGTGGAGATCGAAACATAAAAGGAACTAGGAGGTCACTGGGCAGTCAATACCTGGTTGCTCACTCAGTGGCTATCCTGCAGAAAATTCCAAACGAAGTCTCCTATCTCCCTGACAACCATCCCTATGTCATTTCCTCCTGGGCTAGTTGATCTGTGCCTTGGGGAAAAAACACGTTTTTTTTCCTAAGACTGGATAAATCCAAATATATGTAGGAAGGTTAATACTCCATCAAGACACAAACACATACATGCGCACACATTTGCATCAACAATACAAACATACCTATATTTTTCTGCCAGAAGTTGTTTCCCCCCCACCTCCCACTTAAACAATGGTTGTCTATTTTGAAAACAAGGTGTGGGTGTGGTGTTGGATAAATGCTTGCTCAAGGGACACAACATCTTCCTGGAGAGCTATCATGTGAAAATGCCAGCAAGGAACTTTGTGGGTCTGTGTAAGAATGAGAAAAGGGGTGTAGAAAATGGACTCCACCTACCTTTTCAAAGAAACAATAATAATAATAGTAGATTCTTATCAAAGGTCTACTATGTATCAGGCACTGATCTAATACCTATGTATGGATCATTTAATGCTCACAACAATTCCATGCGGTGGGTTCCATTATTATCCTCATTTTACAGATGAGGAAACTAGGATATGGAAATCTGAAGCCACACACTCAGGCTCTCACAGCTCATGGTCAGTAACTGGCTCAACAGAAATGTGGACCCCAGCAGCCTGGCTCCAGAGCACATCTCTTTCTTGCTCACTCTGTCCTGTTGTGTGTTTATGTACGTGCATGTCTTCTGTCCTTGTTTATAAATAAAAGATGGGCCCGAATGTGGGCTGCCAGAGTGCAAAGGAACATATCACTGGCTTATCACCTGTCCTCCTGCCCCGGTCTGCTGTTAACCAAGCACTTGGAACGTTTGCCCCCACACATTCACACTTCCGCCATGCCAGGTGTGTCCCTCCTGTGTGGACTGTTGAGAAAATACATCCCTGTTGCCTTTGAAATCTCTGTGGGAAAAAAGAGCTGATTCTTCTTTTGAAATCATAGCAGGAACAGTCAAGAAGAGCCCCATGATGGTAAAATGTCTAAACACTGCCAGGACTTATGGAGAAAAGTGCTAAAAATTCAACTGAAGTTAAAAACACTGGTCTTATGATGCCCTCAGATATCCACGGGAAATCAGGCATTGATATTGATTGGTCACGTAAAGAACAAAATTGTATTTCCTTCTAAAACAAAGTGGCACTAAAGAGGGCTGTAAGAGGTTATATGCAAATACTGGAGTATGTTTAAAAGAAAAATAAATGATTTTTAGATGACCTGCTTTTGCTCTCGTGTTTCAACCGGATGAACTACAGGTTTGTTACTACATTTTCTTTAAACCACTTAGAGTAAATTAAGATACAACATCCAGCATTATGAACTAAACTGTGTATATTCCTCTTTGTCCTAGGTATGGCGGATTTATCTTTTGAAGTAAAAATTGGAATGTTTTTACTAACAAATCCAAGTTTATTTATAAAAACAAAAACAAAAAATCTACTTGAATTTAACGTCTTGGCACATTTAGGCAGTGTAAAAAAAATTTTAAGCAGTGTAGTCATGGTGCTTTGTGGCTGAGAAACGTATGAAGCAGATCTTGAGGGTTTTGGCAATTCATCTAAATGTATGATTTTGCTGTAATAAGGCCTCGGAAAGGACCCTCCACTAAAATGAAGATGATGATAAGCCCATCACAGAAGGAAGAGAGAATGGAAGACGTAGATGAGTTAATATGTTCCAAGAATTTAATGTCCTATATGCCTATATATTTTCACAAGTGTGCTAACATGTTGCTGAGCTATGTTATTGAATATGGAAAGTCACAAGAATCAGATTTGGAGAAGAGAGAGAAAGAATCTATATCGTCTGATACCATACTAAACAGTTTACATGAGTTATGTCATTGGATCACCTTAGGGCCAATGTAATCTCTTCTTAGGGGAATGTAATCATCTTCATTCTCCACATAAGGGAACTGTGGCTCTAAATATGTGTAAGGTCCTACTTCAACAAAGGAGGAGCTTCAGAGTTTTGGCAAAAAGAACTTACTGTCCCAGAGTACAACTAGGCACCACTGGTAATTATATGCATAGATTGACTTCAGAGAAGTGCACCATATTCCTGGATTGGATTAGATCATCTTCTCAAACGATTTTCGAAGTTCCTGTACTCTTAGTTCCTATCAAAACTGTAATTAATCACATATTTTAACACTCCCCCTCCCCCGCTAGACTAGCCTATCACTTCTATACAAGTGGGACTTTTTCTGTCTCGTTCAATTCTGCAGCTCGAGTACTCAGGACAGTTCTGGGCGCAGAGCTGAAACTCAATAAATATTTGCTGAATGAATGAATGAGAGCAGTAGATGGAGTCTCAGACAGAGGTCAAAGGAGAAGGTATTATGTAGACATTGCCCAGTCATTTTTTGATTTAAAAAACAGAATGGGTGATGGGTATTAAGGAGGGCACTTGTGAAGAGCACTGGGTGTTGTATGTAAATTATGTATCACAAAATTCTACTCCTGAAACTAATATTACACTATATTTTAACTAACCGGAATTTAAATAAAAACTTGAAAAAGAAGGGGCACCTGGGTGGCTCAGTTGGTTAAACATCCGACTGGCTCAGGTCATGATCTCACGGTTTGTGGGTTTGAGCCCCACATTGGGCTCTGTGCTGACAGCTAGCTCAGAGCCTGGAGCCTGTTTCAGATTCTGTGTCTCCCTCTCTCTCTGTCCTTCCCCCACTCATGCTCTCTCTCTCTCTGTCTCAAAAATAAGTAAAAACTATTTTAACAACTTGAAAAAGAAAAACCAACCAAACAACAACAAAACAAAAACAGAACTCCTCAGGTTTCCACTAACTGCCCCAACCATCATCACTACTCACCCAAATGGTCACAACTCCTGGGTTCCTATCTCATTAAGTGACACAGCTATCCAACGTCACTTGAACCAGTAACTTTGAAAACCTACATGACTTTTCCTTTAATTCTCATAATGAATCATTTGCCAAGTCATATCACCTCTATCCATCCTTCAAAATGAAAATCCAATACGATCTCGTCTATGAAGCTTTCTTTACATATGAACACAGAACAAGAAATATTTCTTGGTTTTCAATTCCCATGATCTATGGTACCTCTTCCACAACATGTATTACTTTGAACCTGAGATTACTAATTTTATATGGGTGTGAGATGTATGATTCTATACACAAGCTGCCCTAACAGGTTTAGCATTGTTCCTGGGTCAGTTGTCACTTAGGATTACAAAATGATGGTTTTCTAATTTTATTACTTCTTCTACATTTACTAGTTAGAATTGTTCTATAAAGGATAGTTATCACTATAAGCATTATTCCTCACACACAGTTCATCTTTACAAGACATATGAGGGATTCTGAAATATCATCCACTGAGATCCATAATTTACTATTAGAAGCACCTGGCAATCTATAAACAGTTGTATATGATGGCCACACAATTGGAAGCAACATCAAATGTTTATGATTTGAATCACTCATAAACTATACATTGTCATGATGGTTGATATAAATTATATTCTTACTCTTGCTGGGTTGATAATAATAATAATTGTCTTGATAAATTACTTACAACATTACTCAAGTTTATGTACATCCATTTGCTTCTATGTTTCTAGCAAAATTATGACACCTGAAGCAGATTATTCTAATTGCTTCCTCAAGCCCAGATGACACATATTTTTCTCTACAATATGACTAATAACCCAATTCTCTTGTTTGCTTAGTCACCAAGGCCTTTTACATACATATATACACATATTTACATGTATATATAATGAAACATGGGAGGCACTTAGAGGTAAATATTTCTTTCTGGAAGACCTTTTAGAATTATGTTAGCAATTGAATGAACATACATTTATCCCCCATGCACCAAATAATATTCCAAGGTCAAATTAGAACAGTGAAATACTAGGTTAACATAATTTCTCTTTCAATGTGTCTTCAAGTTTATTGCTTGTGGATGTTTGTAAAAGAGACAAAAGCAGTGAGAAAGTCTGAGTCAGCAAGAGCAGAGTGTAAACATTGGAGGGTGGGGATGGTAAGAAATTAAATAACCAAGAAAGAAGAAGCATACATTAAAGAATTAGGGAAGGTGGAGTGGACAGATTATTAGGATAGTCAAAAGTCCCAAGGTTCACTAACTCATTGATGTATCCATCCATCAATCTATCCATCAAATACTAAATCACCCTCTATATACAGGGCGATATATGTGCTACAGTGATGCTTCCTTTTTTTTAAATGTTTTATTTATTTTTGAGAGAGAGCGAGTGAGCAGGGGAGGGTCAGAGAGAGAGAGAGATACAGAATCCGAAGGCAGGCTCCAGGCTCTAAACTAGCTGTCCAATTCAGGGCTTGAACCCATGAACCTTGAGATCATGACCTGAGCCAAAGTTGGCCAACGTCAGACGCTTAACCGACTGAGCCACCCAGGTGCTCCAGTGATGCTTTCTTCTTGTAAGAAAGGTCAAATGCCTGTGCAATTAGGATACAATGAAGAACATGAGAAACTCATGACAGGCTTAGTATACTTCTTGGTGTACAAAGAAGGGATAGATTACAAAAGCTGCAATGGATCAATCAAAGTTTTAGGAAAGAAATAGCACTGGAATTGAACCAAAATTAAAATTTGACCTTGGAGATACTAAATGAGTATGGGAGAGACTTCTAAGTAGAGGATACAGTAAAGCATTGGTATAGAAGTAGAATATACAGGGAACAGTACACGTAGAGAAGAAAATGACTAAAGACTTACACTAGAAGGTAAGATTGAAAAAGTGTACTGGGGAATAAGGTAGGGGGTTTCAAAATAAAGACTTTGGCCTTTAACTGAGAACCAAGAGCAATTACAGTCACTGTTCCCAAAAGAGGACCTGGGTTGAGATGAAGATAAAAGATAAAACTATTTGTATTAGCTTTCCATTGCCGCAAACTAACACAAACTTATCGGCTTCAAGTAACATAAATGTATTATCTCAGTTACTCTAGATTAGAAATCTGAAGATGGAATGAAGACCTGGGTCCTCTGCTCAGAGTCTCACTAGGGCTGAAATCAAGATGTGAACTGTAATCTTATTTGAGGCCTGGGATTCTCTTCCAAATTCATTCAGGTTTTGGCAAAATTCAGCAGTTGTATGATTGACGTTTCTGTTTTTCTTGCTGACAGTCAACCAGGAGCCACTCACAGCTCCTAGAAACCTCAAGGCTCTTTGCTTAGAGAATTCTTTGTCTCATTCTTTGTCTCTCTCTTCAAGCCTGCAATATGGACTTCTTTCATGTTGAATCCACCTGTTGAATCTCTGACTTCCTCCATCGCTAATCTCTAGGCTAAGATTTAGTCTTACCTGATTCGCTGAGGCCCACACTAATATTTTCCTAATTTTAAGGTCAGTTGATTAGAAGCTTTAATTACAAGTCTAAAATCCCTTTATAACAACACCTAAGTTGATATTTGATTGAATAAATTAAAGTATATACATAGATAAAGATATAGATACAAATATATCAAGGGCCAGGAATCTTGGGGGGGGGGCATCTCAGAATTCTGCCTACTACAATGCCAAGATCAGCCATTTTTTCCCTTATTTTTAACCTGTAAAACAGATCATGCCAGTTTATGTACGTAAACACAGACACACACACACACGCATGCACCTTAAAAGCGTTCATTATAATTGCAAGTATTTCTGATATACAAACATACCAACAGTAGAAAATACATGGCATCATTCAGGATATAATTTCTATCAGGTTTTAAATAGATATAAACTATATTTTGAACATCTAGAATGAGGTTTTCATAAGTGTTAGCCTATTTCAAATTAATCAAGGTGTGTTCAGCAACATCTTAGAGGAAACACTGAAAATGTGACATGCTGAACGTGCAATGGAACTCAATTTGTATTGGCTTGAAAATAAAATACTGTACAATACACAGATAACTAAATTGTATGAGGTCATTCTTGGGCTCGTCATAGTTGAAAAAATGTCATGCCTCAATAATAAGTATAAAATAGCATCACAAATGGGAAATTGCGCAAAAGGAGTTACCACATATCGTTGCAAATTTGTTTCTTTTGCAGCAATGCACTGCTTTCCATTCTGCACACTTATGGTGCCATTTGGATTCATAAGTATGGTCTTAATGATAGTCAGTTATTTCTTATACAATCTATTGGTCTGTGACATTCATTTTTCGGAGGGAAAAACTGAGTCAGAAGAAATATAGAGATGTGAACTGAGCCTCCATACACATATGAATAGAGGATGAATGGCGATCTGTATCTTTACGTAGTACTATTGTTGCTCACACAGTTTTTCCTCTGCTCCTTCCTGATTCATTAATGAACAGCTGACTTGAAACAAACATTTCATTCATAACACTTTTACGTGCATTCTCTGCAAAGCATTACTTGCCTCATGACCAGCCAAATAGTCAAGGCACATGAAACCATCAGTCTCAGGTAATCTCTCTAATATATCCCACTGATCACTGGTGTCACAGTCTTCCTAACAAAGATTAGCCACTGCAGTCTGACTAATCAGAAGAATTGACATCACCCATGAAAATCAACAATCAGACAAATGGGCCTATTTTCCACAGCTTTTACATGTGAGCACAGCTTGTATATGATCAGTTATATTTCAATATCAATTTAAAAAAAAACACTGGGGCACCTGGGTGGCTCAGTCAGGTAAGCGTCCAACTTCGACTCAGGTCATGATCTCACGGTTCATGGGTTTGAGCCCCGCGTCAGGCTCTGTGCTGACAGCTAGCTCAGAGCCTGAAGCCTGTTTCAGATTCTGTGTCTCCCTCTCTCTCTGACCCTGCTCACGCTGTCTCTCTCTCTCTCTCTCAGAAATTAAAAAAAAAACATTAAAAATTAAAAAATAAATAAAAATAAAAAACCACTGGTGTTTAGACTAATAAACATCCTTGTTTTGTTAATAAATTGCCAAACTTGTGATGTTATTGTTTAATACTTACAGAAATAGTTTTCTAACTACAGCTTAAACAGAGAAAAGAAATGATCTTCACCCAGGTTTCAAATGTTTTCTTTTCTTTTTTTTTGTATTTGCTTCTGCTTGTATTTTATTTTTAAGATTTTTGTTTTCCCAATTTTTCTTGAAATAATACATGATTCCAAAAATCAGAACTGCACAAAAAGACATACCTAAAGAAGTGTCATATCCACTATCCTTTCCACGGCATTTCCATACATGGCCCTGGACACAGTGAGATGACAAGTCCATGCATCACCTGGAGCTCATCACAACCGGTACACTCCTTAATCCACATCACTTATTTAACCCAAATCCCCAGCCACCTTCCTTCTGGTAAACATCAGTTCGCTCTCTATAAATAAGAGTCATTTTCTTCATTTGCCTCTCTCTCTTTTCCCCCCTTTGTCTGTTTTGTTTCTTAAATTTCACATATGAGTGAAATTATACGGTATTTGATTTTCTCTAACTAATTTAGTTTAGCATTATACTCTCTAGCTCCATTCATGTCATTGCAAATGGCAAGATCTCATTTTTGTGGCTGAATAATATTCCCCTGTATAAAAACCACATCTTCTTTACCCATTCATCTATTGATGGAGGATTGGGTTGCTTCCATAATTTGACTATTATAAATAAAGCTCCTATAAACATAGGGGTGTGTGTATCCCTTTGAATTAGTGTTTTTGTATTCTTTGGGCAAATACCCACTAGTGTAATTGCCGGATCACAGAGTAGTTCTAGTTTTAACTTTTTGAGGAATCTCCATACTGTTTTCCACATTTGCTGCACCAGTTTGTATTCCCACCAGCGGAGCATAAATGTTCTTTTTGCTCCACATCCTTGACAACACCTGTTGTTTTTTGTGTTGTTGATTTCAGCCATTTTGACAGCTGTGAGGCGATAGCTCATTGTAGTTTTGATTTGCATTTCCCTGATGATTATGATATTGAGCATCTTTTCATGTGCCTGTTGGCCATCTGGATGTCTTCTTTGAAAAAATGTCTACTCATGTTTTCTACCTATTTTTTCAATTAGATCATTTGATTTTTGGTACTGGTTATCAGATATGTCGTTTGCAAATATCTTCTCCCATTCTGTAAGTTGTCTTTTAGTTCTGTTGATTATTTCCTTTGCTGTGCAGAAGCTTTTTATTTTGAAGTAGTCCCAATAAGTTTATTTTTGCTTCTGTTTCCTTTGCCTCAGGAAACATATCTAAAAATATATTGCCATGGCCAATGTTAAAAAAGTTACTGCCAGGATTCCTGGGTGGTTCAGTCAGGTAAGCGTCTGATTCTTGATTTGGGCTCAGGTCAGGATCTCACAGTTTGTGAGATTGAGTCCCGCATCAGGCTCTGTGCTGAGAGTGTGGAGCCTGCTTGGGATTCTATCTCTCTCCCTCTGTCTCTGCCCCTTCCTTTCTCACTCTCTCTCTCTCTCTCTCAATAAATAAATAAACAGAATTTTAAAAAAACACCTTTAAAAACAAAAAGAAGTGATGGCTTGTGTTCTCTCCTAGGATTTTTATGGTTTCATGTCTCATATTTAGGTATTTGTTTACTTTGAATTTATTCTTGTGTATAGTGTAAGAAAGTGGTCCAGTTTCTTTCTTTTGCACGTTGCTGTCCAGTTTTCCCAATACCATTTATTGAAATGACATTCTTTTTCCCATTGGATATTCTTTCCTACTTTGTTGAAGATTTTTGGCAGTATAGTTTGGGGTCCATTTCTGGGTTTTCTATTCCGTTCCACTGAACTATGTGTCTATTTTTGTGCCAGTACCATATTGGTTTACTCACTACAGCTTTGTAGTATAACTTGAAGTCTGGAGTTGCGATGCCTCCAGCGTTGGTTGTCTTTTTCAACATTGCTTTGGCTATTCAGGGTATTTTGTGGTTCCATACAAATTTTAGGGTTTTTTGTTCTAGTTCTGTCAAAAATGCTATTGGTATTTTGATAAGGAATTCTTTAAATGTTACTTTGGGTAGTATAGACATTTTAACACTGTTTGTTCTTCCAGTCCTTGAGAATGGAATGTCTTTCCATTTTTTTGTGTCATCTCCAATTTCCCTTTTTAAAAATATTTATTTATTAAATAGATTAAATGAATATATTTTGAGAGACAGAGAGCATGCATGAGCAGGTGAAGGGCAATGAGACGATCAGAGAGAATTCCAAGCAGGTAGCACGCTGCCAGTGCAGAGCCCAACACAGGGCTTGATCTGGCAAACCATGAGATTATGACCTGAGCTTGAAATCAAGAGTCAGATTCTTAACTTACAGCCACCCAGGTGCTTTATCAGTGCTTTATTGTTTTTATTTTAAAATTTTTTAAATTTTATTTTTGAGAGAGAACAAGAGAGAGAGAGCATGAGCAGGTGAGCGGCAGAGAGAGGGAGGCACAGAATACGAAGCAGGGTTCCGACTCCCCACAGAGCCCAATGTGGGGCTTAAACCCACAAACTATGAGATCATGACCTGAGCTGAGGTCAGATGCTCAACTGATTGAGCCACCCAGGCGCCCCAGTGCTTTATAGTTTTTAGAGTACAGATCTTCCACCTCTTTCATTAGGTTTATTTCAAGGTATCTTAATATTTTTGGTGCAATTTTAAACGAGATTGTTTTCTTAATTTCTTTCTGCTGCTGCATTATCAGTGTATACAAATGCAACTGATTTCTGTATAGTATTTTTTTATTCTGTGACTTTACTGAATTTGTCTATCAGCTCTAGCAGTTTTTTGGTCAAGTCTTTAGAGATTTCTGTATATAGTAACCGTTTATCCGATGTGTCATTTGCAAATATCTTCTCCCTTTCTGTCAGTTGCCATTTAGTTTTGATGATTGTTTTCTTTGTTGTGCAGAAGCTTTTGATCTTGATGAGGTCCCTAGAGTTCATTTTTGCTTTTGTTTCCCTGGATTACTAGCCATTCTAGTAAGAAATTGTTGCAGCCAAGGTCTGAGAGGTTGCTGCCTGTTTTTAACTCTAGGATTATGATGGTTTCCTCACAAAAGGCAGAGTTAGGATTTATGGACAATGGCCCAAACCACTCCAAGAAGGAGAGACTTTATCTTCAATCCTGAGCTCTATGCAAAGACTTGAAAAAACCAAATGGGAAAGAGATGATGAACCAGAAGCCTGGAGACTAATCTATAAGAGGTAAATGGGTTCACAATAAAGAATACGAGGAATGGGGAGCACCATCAGTTCTCTAAGATGCTCTGTCCAGTCGCTGGCTACTCCACTCTGCAGACATCTAGCACATCTTCCTCTAGACTGATGTTAAAATGAAAATGCTCTCAGTCTAGTCTAGTCAATTAAACTCCACTGACTGAAGAGCTAACTTTTTAATATTGTGCTTTAAGAGTGTTTTCCTAACTATTAAGATAAAAGAGGGCATTGCTGGGCCTTAATGGAGTCCCACTGTATCAGATTTAGAGTACTTTATTTCTTATTACTTACAACTTCTCCATCACATTTTATTTTTCTTACAGTTTTTAACAAGTGGAGAACTGACATTCACAGTGTTAAAAGGACAGTCCTAAAAACACTTAGGATCTCTTCTTCCTATTTAGTATCTAGCTCTCTAGCCCTTTAAGTCCTTGTAACTATTCTTCCATTTGAGAACAAAAAAGACCTAAGACCAAGTGGTTAAAAAACCTTGGTCAGAATCACAACAAAAATTGCTAGTCACATTAAGCCAATAAAACTAAAAGCCAGGTTCACTCTTATTACTTCTAAGACTGTCTGAGGAGGAGTAAAGTAGGATTGTTGTATATCCGTCTGTTTGTTTCAGGACTAGGAGGTATCTCTGGGTTTCTCAGCCACTCTCCATTAAGTACTAATGAAATTGTGGATTGGATGTCATACCAAAGAAAAAATTTCCCAACGAAATGCCAAGGACTGGAGAATATTTTTTGAGCATATGCTACGTTGAAGGCACTGAGCAAAATGTGGTCCCCTCTTCAGAGTTAAAAGGATATAGTTAATGATGTTGGAGTCTTAAATAGAAGAATTGGGTTCCACATTAGCATTTTTATTTTCCTATAATGCCTTATGGAATGTCTTTACTATATCTTATTGTCTGGAATACCCTTGGATGAGAATATTGCACAAAATAAAAAATGTGATCTTTCAATACCTTTCCCTGTTAAAAGAGAAAGATGGCAATGTATACTGAATTTTATGGGAAGCACACAGAAATAAATGCCCACGGTAAACTAAGTTGCTAATTTTGTAGGTATTTTTCAAAGTTTTCAAGGAGAAAAATGTCTGAGAATTCATTTGCTCTCCAATCTCACTCTTCAGGCATGAACACTTCTGACATATCTGTGAGAGTGAGATTTAGTCAGAGAAAAATCAATTGCAGGAAACAAGGTGAGTTTGTACTTGATTTCTAACACTTTTCTAATGTACATGCTTTAATTTTCACAAATATTTAAATTTGAAGCAAACCCTTTTGCTTACTTTGGATGTAATCAGCTTTAGTTTAACTAATGTAATAAATTACATACTGAACTTAATTTATTTTCATTAAAAATATCAAAGGACCAAATATGCCAATCTTGTTTTATAGGTAATTAATTGAGGTGATATTTCTGTCCTTCATTATACAAAGAAAAAGACCCAAGGTAAGAAGTGACAGTAATAGTAACAATTCAAACAAAAACAAAAACAAAAGTGAATAGACAATAACACCCCAGAGGGAAGAACACTAGATATTCATCTTTAGCTGTCCTACCATGTTGCTAACTTTATTTTAATGCCAATTAGTATTATTTCTTAGTAGCAGAAAAATTTTAAATGGGGGCCATTCGTGGAAGGAGACCACAGGCAGAAAAGTAAGGCTTCAAGGTTAAAATTGTGATTCTCAAGCCACACCGCCTAGAGTCAAATCACAGTTCTGCAACTCACTACCTGTGTGACTTTGAATATGACACTGAATTCTCTGTACCTCAGTTTCAGTTATGTGAAGTGAAGAATACCAACTGGAAAAGGCAAAATGAATAGGATTGAAAATGAAACCACTGCCGAAAATGGGTACCAAAACAACAACAACAACAACAAAACACCCCACCAAAAACCCTGTTTCACAAAATAGAAAAAGAAGACCACAGAGGTATTCTGCATTTTGAAGTAGTATCTATAATAGAGAATACAAAGACTCCCACATAAGACATAGAGTTTAGATCCAGAATTTCTAAATTCACTACACAATTCCAAGAAAAAGAAATTGGAGTGAATTGGAAGACATAAGGCATAAAGAGAAGCAACTATTCTAAGTAATATTAGAGCAAAACTTCTCAAGACATGAGAAATGAAAGAGCCACATAGTGCCAAGCAAATGAATGAAAACGTGCCACAAATCTTATCATAGCAGTGACAGTTTAGTAAACAAAGGTCAAGAGAAAAACCATGAAATTTTTCAGAGTAAAAAAATAGTTATCTACCAATAATAAAACTGTGTTTTTATTTTATATTTTCCCTTCGTAACCTGGCAAGAACATAGTGCAGAAAACATTTAGTTTTTCTAAAGAAATAAAACAGAAAAAAGTTTCTCAATATGCAGCCAATCAACCATTCGAAACTTAGAGTAAAATAATAGTATTTTCAGATATGCCAAAGTGTCAGTTTAACAACTCATAAGTCCTCCCTAAAATAAATGCTAGAGAAAAGAAAAAGATTAATCTGGGAGAAGTCGTAATGAAGAAGCAATCGTGGGAAAAGAAACCAGAAACTAAAAGACCTGTGTAACATTTAAATAAGTACTGATTTTAAAATAATAGTATCAAATAATGTCAATATGGGATGTAGCAGGGACAGGCAAAGAAATGAAAAGGAGTAAAGTGTCTTAAGCTTCTCAGTATTGTAAAAAAGAGAAACTATTAATTAAATATAGATATGGAAAAATAAGTTAGGTTTGTGTTTTAAAGTGTAAGCACAACCACTGCAGGAATATAAACACACAGAGAGAAATTAGGACATTCCCAAATAAACGCACGCCAAGGAAGTTCATTAGCACTAGATTTGCCTTAAATCAATGCTCTAGAGAGTCCTACAGGGTGAGATGAAGGGACACCAGACAGTAACATGAAGCCATATGAAGAAATAAAGATCAATAGAGGCAACTACATTGGCAATTATAAAATCTGATATTATTGCAACAGTGGTGTCTACTGCCCTTTTTGCTTTCTACATGATTTAAGAGATTAATATATTTTTAAAAATTATACGAGTGTTATAACTTTAGGATGTGGAATGTAATTCCCACTGTAATCATAAAAAAATCGCCATAGAATATACACAAAAGTGAATGAGAAAAAATTTAAACACTTTACTACAAAAAGATTAAATAAAAAATAAGATAGCAGTGCAGGGAATAAGGAGCAAAAAGCTAGAAGACATATAGAAAACAAATAGAAAAATGATAGACGTAAGACCCATATTATCAACAATTACGTAAATGTTATTTGGATTGAACTCTCCACTCAGAAGACAGAGATTGCCAAAATGAATAGTAACACATGACCCAATTATATGCTGTCTGCAAGAGACTCATTTTAGACTTAAAGTCACAAATAGATGAAAGTAAAAGAAAAAGATCTTCTATGCAACTAGTAACCAAAAGAGAGCAGGTCCGGCTATACTGTTATCAAACAAAATAGACTGTAAATCAAAATGCTTATAAGGGTCAAAGAAGGGCATTACATATTAAAACAAGGCTCAATGCAGCAAGAAGGAATAACAATTAAACATACACCTTTTCATAAATCAGCAAAGTATATGAAGCAAAAACTGATATAAACAAAGGGAAAAATAGTTATAAAATAATAGTTGGAGACTTCAATACCACTCTCAGTAATGGATAGAACAACCAAACAGAAAATAAGTAAGGAAACAGAGGACTTAACACAATAAACCCACTAAAAGTAACAGGCATATATAGAACACTGTACCTAATAACAACAACATTTTTCTCAGGTGCACATGGAACATTTTCCAGCATAGACCATATGTTAGTCTACAAATTAAATGTTAATAAATTTTGAAAGATCAATATAATACAAAGTATCTTCTTTGACTACAACATGATACAGTTACAAACCAACCACAGAAATAAGACTGGAAAATTAACAAATGTGTGGAAATTAAAAAACATATTCTTAAACAACCTAAGTATCAAGGAAATCACAAGGGAAATTAGAAAATACTTAGATACTGATGAAAATGAAATCATGGCATACAAAAAGGTATGAAATGCAGTGAAAGCAGTGTTGGGGGGAAGTTTATAGTTATAAATGCTTACACTAAAAAATAAGAAAGATTGCGCGTTCTGGTTCAAGAGGTTCTGAATTTACCTTCTCCATGAAACGCATGAAATTACACTTATTAATAGAACAATTCCTCCACAAGAAGAACTGAAGCCTGACTGAACAGCTACTGATCAGCCAAAGATAGAGGATGGCAAGACAGCAGCAAGAAAGGCAGAGACATGCCATGGTTTGAAAGAGGAACTGACATATACAGCCAGAGCTCCAGCCAGCAAGTGAAAGTCACCAACCACACACATTCTGCATAGCAGACACCATACACAGGAACACTTTCCAACTTTAGGAGAAGTCATCGTTTTGCCTAATCCATAGAAACATAGAAAGTCAAGCAAAATGGGGAGACAGAGGAATTTGCTCCAAAAGAAAGAATAAGAAAAAAGAAAAAACTCAGAAAAATAACTAACTGAAGCAGAGGCAAGTAATATGCCTGATAAAGAATTTAAAGTAATGCTCATAAAGATAGTCACTGGGCTGGAGAAAAGAACGGAAGAACTCAGTAAGACCTTCAATAAAGAGATAGGAAATATTGAAAAAAACAATCAAAGTTGAAGAATACAGCAATCGAAAAAAAAAATAACACACTAGAGGGAATCAACAGTACAGTATGTTGGAGAGGTCCCAGAAGAAAAGAAAGAGAAAGGTGTAGAAAACTTATTTAAGGAATTAATAACAGAAAACTTCTCTAATCTAAGGAAGGAAATAGATACCCAAGTCCAAGAAGCATAGAGTTCCAAATAAGATGAGCCCAATAGGTCCACACCACAATACATAATGATTAAAATGTCAAAGGTTAAAGATAGAGAATCTTAAAAGCAGCAAGAGAGAAACAAAAGTTACTTACAACGGAAAGCCTATAAGTCAATCAGCTGATATTTCAGCAGAAACATTGCAAACCAGATGGGAGTGCCATGTACGATAACATATTCACAGATTCTAGGGCTTAGGTTAGGGTGTCATTCTGCCTACCACACTACCTCTTACGATTATTGTAACAGTTAAATGAGATAAGATATATCAAGTGCTCAGTACAATATATTCAATGAAGGGAAGCTATTTCTGTACACTTTTTTTGTTTTTGTTTTTTGTATTTTACAGTTTTGGGAGGCTGTATGTTATAATACTGCTTCTCTTACATGCATCCATTCTTATAAGACTTTCCCTGAAAAACACAGTCTTTGTTTTGCATTCATCATACACCAGATTCCCTCTCATATTCAGACTACAAACTCTTTGTTCAGCTGACACCTAAGGTTTCCACTTCTCAAAAATGTTCACTGTTGTGTTATGATAGTAAGAAATAGAAACTTGGAAAAAACCCACAAAATATCTTAAAAATATAGTCGTGACTAAATAACTGATATACAATATAGCATTTGCAGTCTGCATAATTAGACTCATGAAGACTAATGACACAATAAATAATTTTTTAAATATAATGTTATTTGAAAAACTATAAAACTGTTTATAGGAAAAAGTCAAATGATGTGTGTGTGTGTGTGCGCGCGCGCGCACGTGCGCATGTACATGTGTGTGTGTATTGCTATGTGCATAAAGAAAACCCTAGAACTAAATGTTTCAAAAGCAATGAATATGGTGGTTATTTTTATGGTAAGATTATTGGTGATTTTCTTCATATTTTTTTCTGTATTTTACAACTCACAAGGTATGTATATTATTTCATCCTAAAAACCAATTGTTGCATGCAACAATAACAATGAATGTAAAAGGCATTATGCTAAATTTAAAAATCCAGATACAAAAGATTACATTTGCATGATTCCATTCATATGGAATTTTGGAAAAGCTGAACTTAAAGAGCTAAAGAGTAGTGATCAATGACTGCCCAGGACTGGGTGTAGAAAGAGTGGATTGACAAGGTAGAGACAGGGCCTTTTTCATGTAATGGGCATGTTATAAAAGTTGATTGAATAATCCATAAAATTAATAGAACAGTACACCTTAAAAAGGTGGATTTTACTGGATGTAAATTGTACCTGAGTAAATGTAACTTTATAAATATTGTTTTGGGGCACCTGGATGGCTCAATTAGTTAAGCATCTGACTCTTGGTTTCAGTTCAGGTCATGATCTCTCAGTTTGTGAGATCAAGCCCTGTGTCAGGCTCTGCACTGACAGTGTGAAGCCTGCTTGGGATTCTCTCTCTCTCTCCCTCTCTCTCTGCTTTTCCCCCACTCACTCATATGTGCATGAACCCTCTCTCTGTCTCAAAATAAACAAACTTTTAAAAGATGTGTTGTTTTGAAGCCGAAAGCCAGGAGAAGAAGGGAAATGATAAAAAATTAGAGCAGAAATCAATGATTAAAAAAAAAAGAACACAAGAGCCAGTAGAACAGATCAATGAAACTAAGAATTGGTTCTTTGAAAGAATTAATAAAATTGATAACTCCCTAGCCAGACTTATCAAAAAAAAAAAAGGGAAAGGACCAAAATAAATAAAATCATGAATGAAAGAAGAGAGATCACAAACACCACAGAAATACAAATAACCATAAGAGAATATTATGAAAAATCATATGCCAACAAACTGGAAGAAACTGGCAATCTGGAGGGGATGGACAAATTCCTAGAAACTCACACACAACCAAAATTGAAACAGGAAGAAACAGAAAATTTGTCACCCAAAAAATAAATGGGCAAAAGACATGAATAGACACATTTCCAAAGAAGACATCCAAATGGCAAACAGACACATGAAAAAATGCTCAATATCAGTCATCATCAGGGAAATACAAATGAAAATCACAATGAGATACCACCTCACACGTGTCAGAATTACTTAAATTAGCAACTCAGGCAACAACAGATGTTGGCAAAGATGCAGAGAAAGAGGATCTCTTCTGCACTGCTGGTGGGAATGCAAGTTGGTGCAGCCACTCTGGAAAATGGTATGGAGGTTCCTCAAAGAGTTAAAAACAGAACTACCCTATGACTCAGCAATTGCACTACTAGGTATTTATCCAAGGGATACAGGTGTGCTGTTTCAAAGGGGCACATGCACCCCAATGTCTATAGTGGCACTGTTGACAATAGCCAAAGTATGGAAAGAGCCTGAATGTCCATCCATAGGTGAATTGATAAAGATGTGGTATACACACACACACACACACACACACACACACACACACACAATGGAGTATCACTCAGCAATCAAAAGAATGAAATCTTGCTTTGCAACAACATGGATGGAACTATAGGGTATTGTGTTAAGCAAAATTAGTCAGAGAAATATCATATGACTTCATTCTTATGTGGAATTTAAGATACAAAACAGATGAACATAGGGTAGGGAAGCAAAAATAATATAAAAACAGGGAGGGGGACAAAACATAAGAGACTCTTTTTCTTTTTTAATGTTTTATTTATTTCTAGGAGAGAGAGAGAGAGACAGCGTGAGCAGGGGAGGGTCAGAGAGAGAGGGAGTCACAGACTGAAACAGGCTCCAGGCTCTGAGCTGGCAGTCAGCACAGAGCCCGATGCGGGGCTCGAACCCACGAACCGCGAGATCATGACCTAAGCGAAAGTCGGGCGCTTAACCGACTAAGCCTCCCAGGCGCCCCAATAAGAGACTCTTAAATATAGAGAACACACTGAGGGTTGCTGGAGGGGTTGTGTTGAGGGGTGGGCTAAATGGGTGAGGGGCATTTAAGAAGACACTTGTTGGGATGAGCACTGGGTGTTATACATAGGGGATGAATCACTGGACTCTACTCCTGAAATCATTGTTGTACTATATGCTAACTATAACTTGGATGTAAATTAAAAAATAAAAATAAATAAAACAAAATGAAAAAAAAAAAACTAGAAAATTTGAACAGATCCATAACCAGCAAAAAATTTGAATCAGTAATCAAAAATCTCCCAACAAACAAAAGTCCAGCACCAAATGGCTTCCCAGAATTCTACCAGACATTTAAAGAAGACTTAATACCTATTTTTTTCAAATTGTTCCAAGAAATAGAAATGGAAGGAAAAATTGTAAAGTCCTTCTATTAAGCTAGTATTACCTTGGTTCCAAAACTAGACAAATACCCCGCTAAAAAGGAAAATTACAGACCAATATCCCTGATGAACATGGATGCTAAAATTCTCAACAAGAGGCTAGCAAATTGAATCCAACAGTACATTTAAAGAATTTTTCACCAGGATCAAGTGGAGTTTATTCCTGGGCTGCAGAGATGGTTCGATTTTTGCAAATCAATAAATGTGATACATCACATTAATAAAAGAAAGGATAGGAATCATGTGATCCTCTCAATAGATACAGAAAAAGCATTTGGCAAAATATAGCATCCATTCTTGATAAAAACCCTCAACAAAGTAGGTATAGCTGGAACATACCTCAACATCATAAAGACTATATACAGAAGACCCAAAGCTAATATCATCCTCAATGGGGACAAACTGAGAGCTTTTCCTCTATGGTCAGGAAAAAGACAGGGATGTCCACTCTCACCATGACTACTTAACATAATTAAATAGTAGAAATCATGGAAGTCTTAGCTTCTGCAATCAGACAATAAATAGAAATAAATGGCATCCAAATTGGCATGGAAGAAGTAAAACTTTTTTTTTATTAATTTTTTAATGGTTGTTTTTAATTTATTTCTAGGAGAGAGAGAGAGAGAGCATGAGCAGGGGAGGGTCAAGGAGAGAGGGAGTCACAGACTCCGAAACAGGCTCCAGGCTCTGTGCTGGCAGTCAGCACAGAGCCTGATGCGGGGCTCGAACCCACGAACCGCGAGATCATGACCTAAGCGAAAGTCGGACGCTCAACCGACTAAGCCACCCAGGCACCCCAAGAAGTAAAACTTTCAATATTTGCAGATGAGATGATGCTCTATGTTGAAAACCCAAAAGACTCCACTGAAAAATTGATAGAGCTAACACATGAATTCAGCAAAGTCACAGGACATAAAATCAATGTACGGAAACCTGTTACATTTCTACACATCAATAATGAAGCAGCAGAAAAAGAAATCAAGGAATCTATACCAGATAGAATTGCACCAAAAACCATAAGATATATATGAATAAACCTAACCAAAGAGATAAAAGATCTATACTCTGAAAACTCTAGAAAACTTATGAAAAAATTGAAGAGGATGCAAAGAAATTGGAAAACCTTCCATACTCATGTTATGGAAGATCAAACATTGTTAAAATGTCTGTACTATCCAAAGCAATCTAAATATTGAACGCAATCCCTATCAAAAAATCACTAGCATTTTTCACAGAGCTAGAACAATCCTAAAATTTGTATGGAATCACAAAAGACCCCGAATAGCCAAAGCAATGTTGAAAAAGCAAAGCAAAGCTGGAAGCATCATGATTTCAGACTTCAAACTATACTACAAAGCTGTAGTCATCAAGACAATATGGTACTGGCACAAAAACAGAACATAGATCAATGGAACAGGATAGAAAATCCAGAAATGGACCCTATGGTCCAACTATATGGTCAACTCATCTTCGACAAAGCAGGAAAGAACATCCAATGGAAAAAAGTCCCTTCAACACCAGTGTTGGGAAAACTGGACAGCAACATGCAAGAGAATGAAACTGGATAGCTTTCTTACACCATACACAAAATAAATTCAAAATGGATGAAAGACCTAAATGTGAAACAGGATATCATCAAAATCCTAGAAAAGGACGGAGACAGCAACGTCTTTTACCCTGGCCAGAGAAACTTCTTACTAGACACGTTGCTGAAGATAAGGGAAATGAAAACAAAAATGAACTATTGGGGCTTCATCAAGATAATCTTCTGCACAGCAATGGAAACAATCAACAAAACTAAAAGGCAACCGACAGAACAGGAGAAGATATTTGCAAATGATATATTGGATAAAGGGTTAGTACCCAAAATATATAAAGAACTTATCTATCTCAACACCCAAATATATAATCCAGTTAAGAAATGCCCAGAAGACATGCATAGACATTTTTCCAAAGAAGACATCCAGATGGCTAACAGACACATCTGTTAAAAGATGCTCAATGTGACTCATTATTAGGGAAATACGAATCAAAACCATGATGAGATAGCACCTCACACCTGTCAAAATGGCTAAAATTAACAACATAGGAAACAACAGGTGCTGGTGAGGATGTGGAGAAAAAGGAACCCCCTGGCACTGTTGGCAGAAATGCAAACTGGTGTAGCCATTTTGGAAAACGGTATGAAGTATCTTCAAAAATTAAAAATAGAACTACCCTATGACCCAGCAATTGCATTACTATGTATGTATCCAAAAGATATGCAAATACTGATTTGAAGGGGCACATGTATTCCGATTATTTATAGTTAGCATTATCAACAATAGCCAAACTATGGAAGGAGCCCAAATGTCCATCAACTGATGAGTGGATAAAGAAGATTATATATACAAAGGAATATTACTCAGCCATCAAAAAGAATGAAATGCTGCTGTTTGCAATCATGGGGATGGAACTAGAGTGTATTATGCTAAGTGAAATAAGTCAGTCAGAGAAAGACAAATGCTGTCTGATTTCACACATATGTGGAATTTAAGAAACAAAATAGATGAATGTAGGGGAGGGGAAAGACTATAAGAGACTCTCTTTTTAAAAATTTTTAATGTTTATTTTATTTTTGAGAGAGAGACAGAGTGCAAATAGGGGAGGGGCAGAGAGAGAGAGAGAAGGAGAGAGAGACAGAATCTGAAGCAGGCTCCAGGCTCTGAGCTGTCAGAACAGAGCCCAACATGGGGCTTGAACTCATGGACCACAAGATCATGACCTGTGCTGAAGTTGGATGCTTAACTGACTGAGCCACTCAGGTGCCCCATAATAAGAGACTCTTAGGTATGGAGAACAAACTTAGGGTTGATGGAGGGAGGAGGGTGGGAGATGGTCTAGATGGGTGATGGGTACTAAGAAGGGCAGTTGTGATGAGTGCTGGGTGTTATAGGTAAGTGATGAATCACTAAATTCTACACCTGAAACCCACTTTACCATGTATGTTAACTAACTAGAATTTAAATAAAAACTTGAAATAAAGACAAGAAAGCTATTGTATTAATATAACACTCAAAGGACACACACGTGGACTCCCTGAAGTAGATTCAACTGCCAACATTTTATCCACCTGCATAAGTAATAAAACTACAAAGACAGAAATTCAGAATGTATGGTATTAGGGTTTTAATCACATTGAATTAAGAATCTACACCAAGTCTGCTAGAAGGAAGTCAAGAGTTGTGCCCACTAACACCCTTATTGCTTGACACCCTATAATTCCAGTGAATGTATCCATCTGCTGTCTGAGGTATGTAGCACCTTCAAAGTATTCAGTCTCTTACCATCTGGAGCTAGCCTGGTTTATTGTCCACTAGCAGACTGGAAAGCACCCAAAGGATGATATTCTAATAAAGAAAAGTAGAAAACGGATGTGTCCTCAATTTATTATACAACAATCCAGAGCACTGAATAAGGGGTAAACTGTTCATATGTTTCTAATATGATTTGTTAATTAAAGAAATGCTAGGGGAAGAGAAAAATGACCCTCATATTGCATAGCAAATTAAAACTCCAACCTAATGCTAGCATTCATTATCTAGTTTCTTAATTTACCATTGCTTTCCAAAAAATGGAGGCTTTACATATATTCTTAATGTTTTCAATTTCTTTTGATGATGAATTTCATATTTAGGCCTAAAATCTATATATAAAACTTATTCTTTCAGCACAAAACTGGATTTTAATGCCTCGCTGAGAATATAAAGTTTTAAAAGAGTGTTTAACAAAGCCAGAGTGTTTTTTTCAAGTCGGAATGAATGCGTCCATTTGTATTCCCTTGTGCACAATTCACTGAACTTCATTTGGAAAATGTCAAGGATAAATATTCTTCAAATGCTT
Source organism: Hyaena hyaena (assembly GCF_003009895.1). Taxonomy (NCBI): domain Eukaryota; kingdom Metazoa; phylum Chordata; class Mammalia; order Carnivora; family Hyaenidae; genus Hyaena; species Hyaena hyaena. The sequence continues at coordinate 74,783 of NW_024081766.1, read as the reverse complement.
CCATTAAACAGACGATAACCATAGTAACAGTGTATAGTTTGATTTTGCCTATATTTCTAAAATTCCCTCTTAAAAAGAAAATGGTATTCAGATTGAAGGTGCAAGTGGAAACACTTACATGGTTTTTACACACTGTTCATATAGGGATATTAAAACAAAGATACAATATACCTGCTAACGCATTACATTTAGTGGTGCCTATTGTGAAAAAGGCTTTTACATAGCCTTTTTCATTGCAACATGTTCTAACTGGAAATCAACTATATTCTCACTTGAGAATGCAGCGACACAGCTCTTTTCTAAACTCACAAAATATTAGCTATTTCCCTCTTACAAATGCATACCAAAAAAAAAATGACAGGCAAGATAGATAAAATGTGCCTTAGGACTAAGCACATGATGCTAAACTGGAAAGAGAACTTAAAGATCTTTGAACCCTGCGTAGTTATTTTTACAGATAGGAAAAGGGCAAATACCTATGACTGAGCCTACAGGCAAATGGTTACCTTACTTCAAAAAAGAGAGTAATATAAAGACAGTAACGATCATGTCACGCACTCTTGGTGATTATCTCACATTTAAATCATGTTAATGATACAGAATAGGAAACTGAGAAAAAGCCCATAATAACAAAGAGGCCCTGAGAGATACAGACGTAGGACATCCAAGATGACGGGGCGGGTCCTTATCTAAACAGGGGATGTTGCTTAGAAACCCTATAAAACAACTGGCTCCATTAATCAATATTTTTAATGGTTACTGAAGCCCCTTCTCAACGATGGGCCACGATGATTAGCACACGTGGGGAATATTTGATCTGAGGTGAAATATTGTGTCTTCCTCCTCCCCAATCCCGAAAAGAAGCTAAAACGTTGCCAGAGGTGAAGTCTGAGAATTCAAAATACAGAAGCTTAATTTGCAGAGCTACCAAACAAGACTTCTCACATCCCTGAGAACTCTTTTGGCTCTGCGAAAGCACTTTATCACATCCACTGAGATGAGGAACACACAGAAGAGACTACAAGCGCTGGCAGTACCAATAAAAGCAGGCTGACAGTTCTCAGATTCAAAGCCTTTGTCATTTTAAGGGAAGGAGAAAGAAGGAAAAAAAAAAAAGTCTTAGTCTAACTGAATCTACCTGGCAGGGAAGTGTTATTCTGTAGGGTCACTTTCTTAAAAATTAAACAATTCTACCCATGAGGTTTTTTTTTTTTTTTTTCCTCGTATAAAACTACACTGCATGTCGGCCTGAATAAAAGCTCCACTTTTTCAGTACCCAAAGCCCATGTTTGGTCACTGGCGAAATTATTTTAAGAATTTTCAACAACTGGGCCTCATCTCTCATAAAGACTCGGTAGCGCGTGCGAAGAGCCTGTTATTCTGGGTCACAAAAGGATGCCCCATGTCACCTGATGGCTGTTATTTAAGCCATGCTACTTCAAATGAAATGTTTTCTAATTGATTTGCAAAGTAATTAAACTGACTTCTGGAGTCATTCCTTTTGGGCAGGGTCTAGAATGTTCTCATTTGGGCCAGCACAACAGTAATGGAAAAGGACAAAGGCATCAGGCAGTGACTCTGTGATTGAGAACCTACAAAGTGGATGGGAGTTTCAGTGACCAGTGTGGGCTAGTCGACCACCAATTATCTTTGCTTAGTGTTTTCTGTACGCAAAGATTTCGTGTTGAGACTATATTCTCAATTCAACAATTCCCTGGACGATGAAACTATTGCCACAGGTGTATTCTAAACAATTCCATTAACATATATCATTATAAGTCAAAAAAAGCTTGAGTATTGATAGTAGTTGATCACTAAAAACTCTTCCTCCATGTAATTTTGCACAACAGGCCTATGACTGGCCATCAGGGAGTATAAACATTGCAGGGTGATCTAAAGAACCCCGAACTCAGATCTCACAGGCCTGGGAAAGGCTGAGTTTGTGGGTATTTCATTTGTTAACCCTGGACAAGTCACTTTCCCTTTCTGAACTGCAGATTAGTGATTTGAGAAGCGATGGAGCCAGACCATCTTTGAAGGCACGAATCAGCAAATTTCAATTTACATGAGATCACCTAGGAAGCTCCTTAAACATGCAGGTGCTTGCGCCCCATCCCTAGAGACTGATCCAGTTGGACTTGACGGTGATTCCAGAACCTGGATCATGAAAAAAGGATGTGATACAGGTGTTCTCAGACTGCACTTTGAAAAAACACTGTACTAAAATATTTTCTTGATTAAAATTCCATAACTCTGTGAGGAGTAGACCAGAAGTAATGACTCCTGAAGAAGATAGGGAAGAAAGGTATTGCAATGTATTGTACTCTGTCATAAGTAGCTGTGGAGAAGCAAGTTTGGACTTGTGCGTTTATCTGCAAACCAAATCCTGATGACAACAAATACATTTACACAACGGTCCCCTGATGAATGAACTGCCACTGCCTTGTTTTCACTACAGAAGCCTAAATGTAAATCAACTGACCTAAGGACAGCCTATTCGATTCGATTTGAATCGTTGGCCTGTGTCACAGCCTAGGATTAAGTGTCATGTTCTTTGCACATGAGTTTGGTACTGCCCTCCATGCACACCAACCACGTGTTTGGGGGATTTGATTTATTTAGCCAGAGGTCTGATTTTTCCCTCTCTTCATGGGCTCCTCTGCGACCAGGGGCATAATTCGGAGAGGCTCCTGGGTAGTGTTTGTGGTACTGCCCATGAGCACAGTACAATATAAAAATATCTAAGCAAACAGGGAGCTTGGCCTTGATAGCCACTGCACATGTGGGTGGTAATATTGACTCAGCATATGCAGATGTCGGTCACTCTGGAAAGTATACTGTTTTGGGGTGCCTGGGTGGCTCAGTCGGTTAAGCGGCCACCTTCAGCTCAGGTCATGAACTCGCAGTTCGTGGGTTCGAGCCCCACGTCGGGCTCTGTGCTGACAGCTCAGAGCCTGGAGCCTGCTTTGGATTCTGTGTCTCCCTCTCTCTCTGACCCTCCCCAGCTCACACTCTGTGTCTCTCTCTCTCTCAAAAGTAAATAAACATTAAACAATTAAAAAAAAAAAGAAATTATACTGTTTTTCTATGAAAGAGGCCCAGGTAATGCTTTATGGGAGGACTTACATCATGTTTCACAGTATACCCTTTAACTTAAAACAAATCTGATCTTCCTACCTCTATGGCTTTGTTATCCCTCTCTTCACTAAGAATGCCTTCCCCACCTTTCCATTTGTGTCAAACCTTCTCGTCATAGGAGGTCCAGCTTTTTGAGGCTCTGCTTCAACACTCAAGGTAGGACTAACAACTCCTCTGTATAAACTTCCATACCACTGAGGCTGCGCTTCCAGGCGGAACTTAAAACCTTTGTGGGCCTTAGTTTATTCATCTGTGGAAGATTTTAATGATCTAACACTGGCTATTTGTTGCTTTAAGTTGCTTTGCTTAATGATGTTACAGTTAAAACTTTGTGTGTTAATTATGTTTCACTTCCTTCCCTAGATTCTGAGCTCACTGACAAGATTTATTTTGGATTCTTTGTCATATCTGCCATATCTTGCTTAGAATCTAAATTATAATTGACACATAACAAATGTGTTTTGAAGAAAGGAATTAGTGAATGCATGATGGATGAAGTGAATCCAAGTATCAGAGGTTAAAATCTCAGAATTGTCCTTTGGTTAAAAGTTGCCATTTGAACATGAGATTCTCCCATGTAGTCACATGGGATGAAAATACTGTTCAGACGTAGGGCTGCCCTGAAGCAAGCATGGCCTTAGTGAGAGCAGAGCGGGGAATGACTTCCCCCTCAGGACTGAGAGCCGAAGAAGCCTTGTGATTCCAAACACAAATATGGGCATGTTCTCCACAGTTAAAGGAGCAAGTTGAAGATAAAGCAATTTAATGTTCATTTCACTGATCTTCAAACCCACTCCGGAGTGACAGTTCTGTTGCATGCTGTGAAGCCTGCAGTGAAAATTCCTGCAATTGTCCTGCTTCTGGAGGGGGTAAAAGTTAATTCATCTGAGACCCAGTTGACCGCCACACAGGTAAACATTTGACAGCATGGTGCTGGCGAAGCACTTCATTTATACCACTCATTTTCCCCAAAACTTGGGACAGAACGATTTTGATGCCCAGGGGTAGTTCTGTGGTTGCTAAAGAAGAAAATGTTCAAGTACTGTTACTTAATACACATTAAACATTGATCTCACCAGGAATGATACACTAGTGGGTGTGTTTAATTTTCCTTGCCAAATACTAAATAAAAACTATCAGGAAGGAAAAAAAAATCATGCTAGTAAAGCGTAATTTTTCTGTTACAAGGTTTAATAAAGACAAAAAATGGATGATCTCAATTTCTCTTTCTTACACACACACACACACACACACACACACACACACACTCCATCCCCACTCCCCTCAAAGAGTGTAAGATTTTAAAACACTTAAAACCAAAAATAAATTTAGAGGTATTGGCTTACAATTTATAATCCAGATTGTCAGGTCTGAAAGAGATTAAAAGTGAAATGTCAGTCATCTAACATTTGCAATAAAGTTATGAGTATAAAACCTAGATATTATTCAAGAATATAGCTTTTAGGCATTACAGATTTGTATGCTGTTTTTCATGTCTGTGGACTGGGATTTTCATAATCTTGTTATTTTACCAAAATAGTTAAGTAAGAGATGAAGTATAACTTACTGATGTTCTAATGTAGAAGATATGAAGAAATACCATATACATGTATGTATGTATATATATTCACACACATACTTTTTATACAAACTTAACTGAATTAGAGAATTTATTGTTAATGATCTCTTAGTCCAAAGGGAATGATCCATGATTTTTTCCTTTTACCACTAAGAATGATCGATAAATACATTGTAACTCGGAAGGTGTGGACCTAGCACATTGCTAAAGCCTTGGCAAATTATTCCCTGAAGTTAGTCATTAGTAGAAAGTAGCTTCAGACCTCTTTTAAAATAAATTCAATGCAACTACAATTTTATGATGAGTTTTATATTTAACATCAAGGACTTGTTCAATTAACAAGACTGGGACATCTATTAGGCAAAAATCCAGGAGTCTCAGGGAGAACTACCAGCCTAAAGAGCTGGACCAAGGCTAATTAGGGAATTCAAATGAGCCTCCAATTCCTAGGTTAGACCGGGTTCTTCCAAAACTTTAATCGCTGCCTTCCTAGTCATCTCTAGACTGGTAGCTTTCAATGAATGGAAAATAAATTCTGGTGTATGCATTTGCAAATTATTGAGGACGGCATCCTATTTAGGCATAAAGTAGTATACATTTGAATGTTTAGAAAAAGGATTAACATTTGAGTTTAATGTAAAACAATAGGTTACTCCACATCCCTACTGTTTTGTCCTAAATATATGAAGAATAGACAGTCACCATTTACCGTGGACCTAAAATAAAGTATCTGATGCTATGGTAAGAGCTGAGAGGTAGATGGTGGGATTAGTGAGTCTATAAGTCAACAGTTTTTTGTACATACATATACATATACACACACTATATATAATAAAGATATACTGTGCTTCATATAATAATTACTGAGCATCTTCCATGTATTAAGCACCATAAATAGATACAACAAACTCAGTGCTGAGCAAAACTGACAAACTAACATATACTTTGCCATCATGGAGTTTGACATATAAGGAGAGTAGTGTTAAATTGACTATTAAGAGTAAGCCAGAGGAGAAGGAAAGCTTTCAGTAAGGAAATATTTGAAGTGTTTATGAATTATACTGATATTTTCAATCTTATAAACATGAGCACGCTGTTCTTTATACAAAACCTTGCTCTTGGACTCATAAACACAAGTTGGGTACATATAGGGATTGTTTTCCTACAGCTAAAATACATCAACACTGAACTACCACCCACCCTCAGCTAATCTCTTCCATAGACACACATATTTCCTGAGTGGCGGGACTAAATTAGGCGATGACACAGTGTGAAGACAATTACTTTAACTGGAAATTAAATGAGCAACTTGTGTCCCCTTGGCTCACTTGAACCAAGCTAATTATCAAATAGCTGAGTATATGGTCAAGCTGGGCACACAAGGTGTTAACAAATGCATTACTGCCTTTCCAGTTTGTAGACAAATCTCTAAAGTAAGCAAGGCAGATGCGATTAGTCCCATTTTACAGATGAGGACAGTAAGATTCCATCCAAGTTCAAAACACATAATTAGAGTTATTCCAAAGCTCAAAGTGCAAATCTTCTGGCTATGAACTCTGCTCTCTCAGCTGACTCACGTTATGATTCAGACACGTGGAAACATTCCATGAAAGTAAACTGCTTATTTCTGTGCACTTTAAGCCTTATAGGTGTCTTCTATCAAAGACATTATAAGATGATTTTGATGCAATTCAAAATTGCATTAAAATTCATAAATGAGGTATTTACTTGGTAGTAGTCATGACTCAGTGGGTAGTCGTGCACTACAGGCTTGTCAGAAATATTATTCACTAGATAATAATGTGGTGATGCTCTCTTGGATAAAATTCTATTTTCAGGTCTACAGAGTAAATGTCAGTTTGAATCTTCTTTTTTTCAACTTGCTACTATAGGAGACAAACCTGTATATTTAAATAACAAAAACAATAGCATTTTTATTATGTAAGTTTATGCCCCAAATAAGTGGAGTAGAAATTCACTTTGCATATATCCCCACTGAAATTTGAGAATCAGCAACTTAAGATATCTGGCCTGCAAATGTGCATAATATCTATAGTATCGAATATCTACAATACAGAAGGGCCAAACTAGAAATAACAGATTCACCACAAAGAAAGAAGAACCACATGCATAGTAGCAGCTCACTGAAGAATGATGCTTCATGACCATGGTCTTGGCAACGATGTCATGGATATGACAACAGAAGTATGAGCAACAAAATCCAAAAGAGTTGTACATGAAACTAAAAACTTGTGCACAGTAAAGGATATACTCGACAGAGTGAAAAGGCAACCTATGGAATGGGGGAAAATATTTGCAGATCATATATCTGATGAGGGGTTAGTTTCCAAAATATATAAGGAATGCAAATAATGCAGTAAAGAAGCTTACCACTTTAATCTAAAAATATGACCTAGGAACTTGAATAGACATCCTTCCAAATAAGACCTGCAAATGGCCAACAGTTATGTTAAAATATACTCATTGCTATTTTATCTATCTATCTATCTATCTATCTATCTATCTATTATCTATCATCTATCTATCTCCAGTTGGTTAACATACAGTGTAATATTGGTTTCCGGTGTAGAATTTAGTGATTCATCACTTCCATACACACCGAGTGAACTCACAAGTGCCTTCTTTAGTACCCATCACCTATTCGACACATCCCCCTGTTCACCTTTCCTCCAGTAACCCTCGGTTTGAGTCTGTTTCTTAGTTTGCTTCTCTTTTTTCCCCAGCGTTCATTTGTTTCTTAAATTCCACATACAAGTGAAATCATATGCTATTTGTCATTCTCTGACATATTTTGCTTAGTGTAATACTCTCTAGTTCTATCCACATCATTGCAAATGGCAAGATTTCATTCTTTTTATGGTTGAGTAATATATATACATACATACGGTAGAATATATATACTTACCTATTCATCAGTTGATGAACATTTGGGCTTTTTCCACAAGTTGGCTATTGTTGATAATGCTGCTATAAACATTTGGGTGCATGTGCCCCTTTGAATCAGTATTTTTATATCCTTTGGGTAAATACCTGGTAGTGCAATTGCTGGATTGTAGGGCAGTTCTATTTTTAACTCTCTGAAGAATCTCCACACCATTTTCCAGAGTGGCTGCACCAGTTTTCATTCCCACCAATGGCGTCAGAGGGTTGCCCTTTCTCCACATCCTTGCCAACACCTATTGTTAATGTTAGCCATTCTGACTGGTGTGAGGTGATATTGCATTGTGGTTTTGATTTGTATTTCCCTGATGATGAGTTATGTTGAGCACCTTATCACATGTCTGTTAGCCATCTGGATGTCTTCTTTGGAATAGAAAACCCAGAAATGGACCTACAACTATATGATCAATTAATCTTTGACAAAGCAAGAAAGAATATCCAATGGAAAAAAGTATCTTCAACAAATGGTGTTGGGAAAACTGAACAATAATATGTGGAAGACTGAAACTGGATGACTTTCTTACACCAGACACAAAAATAAATTCAAAATGAATGAAAGATCCAAATGCGAAACAGAAAACCATCAAAATCTTAGAGAACACAGGCAGTAACCTCTTTGACACTGGTCACAGCAACTTCTTACTAGATATGTCTCCTGAGGCAAAAAAAAAAAAAAAAAGCAAAGATGAACTATTGGGACTTCATCGAGATACAAAGCTTCTGCACAGTGAAGGAGACAATCAATGAAACTAAAAGGCAATGGGAGAAGATATTTGCAAACGACCTATCTGATAAAGGGTTAGCATACAAAATATATAAAGAACTTATAAAACTCAACACCCAAAAACAAATAATCCAGTTAAAAAATCAGCAGAAGACATGAAAGAGTAGCTATTAATTTAAAAAAGAAACAAAGAAGACAAAGCAAAAAATCAAAAAGCAAAGCAGAAAGTATAACGTGTTGGCAAGGATGTGGAGAAATTGAAACGCTTGTCACTGTTGGTAGGAAAGCAAAATGGTAAAGCCACTATGGAAAACAATATGAAGAGTCCATGAAAAATTAAAAATGGAACTACTGTATCATCCAGCAATCCTAGTTCTATGTATATATGCTAAAGCATTGAAATCAGGATGTTAAAATGATATTAACATTCCCATGTTCATTATAGGACTATGCTTGTGCTTCTAATACAGTTAAGCTCTAGAAACTACCTAAACATCCACTGATAAATGAATGGAGAAAGAAAATGTAGTATATACATACAGTGGAATACCATTAAGCCCTAAAGACAAGGTCATTCTGGGGCACCTGGGTGGCTCTGTCAGTTAAGAGTCAGGCTTCGGCTCAGGTCATGATCTCACTGTTCATGGGTTCAAGCCCCACATCGGGCCATGTGCTCGCAGCTCAGAGCCTGGAGCCTGCTTCAGAGTCTGTCTCCCTTTCTCTCTCTCTCTCTCTCAACAATGAATAAACGTTAAAAATATTTTTAAAAAGACAAGGACATTCTGCAATATGCCACAATATGGATAAACTTTGAGGAGATTATGTTAAGAGACATAAGCCAGACACAAAAACACGAGTACTGTGTGATTCCACTTTATATGTTGTATCTAAAATAGTCAATTTCATAAAATCAAAGACTGCAATGGTAGTTGTCAGAGGATTGGGGAAAGGAAAATGAGCAGTGATATCTCAACAGGCATAAAACTTCAGTGAAGTAAGATGAATAAGCTCTAGAGAAGTGCTATACGATATTGTATCTATGTCAACAATGTTTTGTGCATTTAACATGTATTAAGAGGCTAAATCTCGTGTAAAGTGTTCATGACCATAATGAGATACATTTTTTTTCAAATAGTTTATTGTCAAATTAGTTTCCACATAACACTCAGTGCTCATCAAGATACATTTTTTAAAAAAGAATGTGGCTGTCACATGAGGTAGATTATACATTTAATGTAACAGAAACAAGCAACTCTAGATTTCTAAGTGTGCGTAAGGGTATGTGTGCATACGCACATATTTGTGTTTTAATTTTTACTAATAATCACAAGAATATTCACTGGAGAAAATTTAGAAACTAAAAAATTGTGCTACAACCATTCAGAAATGACTGCTATAAACGTTTCACTGCATTTCCTTCCAGATCATCAATCATGTTTGATATTTCTCATATATTTCGTAGTGATTATTTCTTCACTGCCATCTATTCTTCAGAACATATTTTAGTACTACTATATTTCATTTAAGTATTCCCACATTGCAGGATGTTATCAATTTTCCCAGTTACTTTTAAATATTTTCCAGTTTGATGGGCTGAAACACTATCTCAGTGATATACCTTTTCTTTGACTCTTAGAGTGAACATGCTTCCATCTGTTTCTTAGTTGGTTGCTTGAGAATGCTCTTTATTTCATTAAGGACAGTAGCTTCTCTCTCTCTATAAAACAATGCCATCAGCAAAACCAAAAGCAAATCACTGAGAAAAAATATTTTTAACATATTTGGCAGATAAAATAATATGGTGGCCTCATGACAACCCTTAAGCTTGATGCCTTAGAAATGGAAATTTGTCATATGTGGAATAGGAGAAACTTAACAGAGGACCATAGGGGAGTGGAAGGGGAAAAATAGTTGGGGAGAGCGAGGGAGGCAAACCACAAGAGATTCTTAAATACTGAGAACAAGTTGATGGTTGATGGGGCATGGGGGAGAGGGGAAAATGGGTGATGGGCCTGGAGGAAGGCGCTTGTTGGGATGAGCACTGGGTGTTATATGGAAACCAACTTGACAATAAACTATATAAAAAAAAAGAAATGGAGATTTGTTTGCACTGATCTTGAGTAACAAAAGTCGCCTTTCTAAAATCAGTTTCTGGGGTTAAATGGTAATAGGAATACACATGAGCCCATAGGAAGTAACGAGAGTCACTGTGTCTGGCTCCTGTAGGAGATGATATTGGCTACTACAGTCTGATCAATGCACAAGAACGGATTTTTTTCCCCATCAATGATTCAGCCTTCTGGCCTTTCGTATCCATATTAACAGTTAAATGCCTCACTAAGCCATCCAGAAAGGATTTTTAAATTCGAATGCCATCTTTATACCAGTGACTCATCTTAGAAATTTATTTCTGACATTACAAGATTAATATTTTGAAAAAGAATGAAAAAATCCTCATGTGGCATATATATAAAAATCTTTAAATGATACAAAATTTCTAAACGATCATTATTCCTGCCAGTAATAATTATATTCTATGTTGACACCTAATTTTTCACTTATCTTATTTGATCCTCACAGCAATGTGGAGAGCTAAAAAGGAAAGGTATTTTCATACTCTTTATAAAGAATTTGAGGTCCAAAAGCCATTGAATAAAAACCCTAAGATCATACCATCAATTAATAGCAGGGAAGAGGCTCAAATCCTGTCCCTCTGATTCTAAATCCTTTGCTCCTTTATCCTTTTTTTTTTAAATTTTTTAATGTTTTATTTATTTCTAGGAGAGAGAGAGAGAGAGAGAGAGGGAGTCACAGACTCCGAAACAGGCTCCAGGCTCTGAGCTGGCAGTCAGCACAGAGCCTGACGCGGGGCTCGAACTCATAAACTGTGAGATCATAAGGTAAGCCAAAGTCAGACACTTAGCCAACTGAGGCACCCAGTCGCTCCTAATTTGTAGGTTTCTTAAGGGAACTGAGAAGGTAGACACACACTTTCAAAGAAGGTATGCAAAATATAAGTCTCAGAATTATGTCTGGAACGAATGCTTATATTCTCTATTCATTCTCTCTCTCTCTCTCTCAATCCGTCTCCCTCCTCTCTCCCTCTCTCCCCATCTGTGTCTCCCTCCCTTCCTTCTTCCCTCAATTGCTCATTCTGTAAGGCCCACGTCATGTGCCATCAACCTTTCCAATTATTTCTCACAGAGTATGCTAGTTCCTATCTCTAAGCACATACAACATTAGTGAACTTTATCTTATTTCAGACCTATATGAGCTGTTTTATTGCCTTATCTGACTATGAAATGTTTCATGATTGTACCTGGCATATACAAGTATTCAACAGCATTGAGAAAAATAATGTATAGATATACACCTAAGGATGTACTGGCATAGACAATAGGTGGCCCTAGAACTGTCCAAAGTAAAATACATTTCCATTCCTAATCCTGGCATGTAGCCAAGAATAATCCACAAAGACTTAAATAATCTACAGGGGAGCCCTTCCAAACCTGATTGTATTTTCAAAGGACATCCCATTTTGACATAATGACCTCATCTACTGTTACCTCTCTAAATTCAGTGATGACCATGATTGCTATTGCCTTTTTCTAACTGGAGCTTTCTGCCTTTTTGAATATGTCCCACAGCATAAATTATGTAGGCAGCAGCAATAGAAGAAAACACTTCTGTCCAAATGCTATTTGGGAGTGAATATCTTCTCTAGGATTTACTTAGGATACAGTGCTGCTTTTTTGACTTCCTTAACATAGATCTTTTACACTGAAAAGCTCCAAGCTGTACACATAGTACCTAGTGCTGGAGTTGTAAATAACTGCTGAAAAGTCAAGTGTGATGGGACTCCAGCCTCTTAGTAAGAAATTATATACAAAGACAGGATTCCTTCTCCTCTCCAGGCCTCTGTTAGTTCATCTGTAAAAGTAATGTGTATTAGATCAGAAGTTTCCAAGTCTTTCTGTGCAGGAGAGTCTCCTGGGAAATTTATGAAAATACAGTCTTTGATCTCAACCCTTCTCCCATAGAACGGAAATCCTAAATGGTCATTCTAATGTATCCAGTCCATAGATTCCCGTTAAGAAACAGTAGACTAGATGATTTGTAAGGTCTCGAGCATTACTGGAGTTTTATAATCCCTAAATATATATGAAGCCCAAATGAGAATAGGAAAGTGCTTTTTTATCCATCTGGAATCATTTATTTTTTTTACACTTATTTATTTTTGAGAGATAGAGTGAGACAAAGCATGAGCAGGGGAGGGGCAGAGAGAGAAGGAGACGTAGAATCCGAAGAAGCCTCCAGGCTCTGAGCAAGCGTTCAGTACAGAGCCTGAGGTGGGGCTTGAACCCACGAACCTTGAGATCATGACCTGAGACCATCTAGAATCATGGAAACAAGGAAAAGAATGTTCAACTGAGCATCAAGAGACCTGAAATGAATCCTGAATTTTCCATATCTCTTTGTGGTCTTGGGGCACATTCTTCCCTTCTATGCCTTCAGTATTGTCATCTGTAAAGTAAAATGACTGCATTACCTCATAATTAAATCTGTGGGGCCTTGCAAACTGTACCTGCAGAAGTCCAAACAAGACAAATGGGGATGCAGCCAACACAAAGACTTGTCACCGGGGAAAAGGCTGCTGACTGCCTCCCAGTGATACATTCATTACAGTGATGCCAAGGTCTGGGATCTCATCTTCAGCACTGTCAACTCAGAGATATAAGTTGTCAGCATCATTACAGTGGACTTGTTACTTAAGGGGCAGATTCACAATACCTTGGCTCACAAGATCATCAAGACAAATCATTAATTTAAGTGAGCAATTGGACTGTGATAGTAACTGGACACTCTGGTTGAGGCATCTTCTCCCTATAGACTTTCCCTATAGCTTATATAAAGGATGTAATATGGAAAGCTACCTATAAAGAGAATGGCAGGAACTTGATTATAATGAGAAATATAACTGAAAAAGGAATAGGACATGAATAACTCTGGTGAGAGCAGTCTCTTGAAAGTAAGACCCACTTAGGGAACCCAGTAGTCATCAGATTCCTTCCCATGGTGAGAGCCTAGAACAAAAAAATTCAAGCACATCTTCTGTATTTATTTCAAACTCTATTTAGTCTTCCCAAAATTAGCTCAGAAACTGCCACAAACCTAGACTTGCAGGTGGGATCCAACAGAGTTGGCTTTTCAGAGGCTGAGAAAGACAGATGAGCAGCAATGAGGTAGGGCGAAGTAGAAATGCGAAATGACTTTGAGCATAAATGATGGAGGGCTCTAAGTTCCATACCGATGAATACAGACTGAATTTACTGACAATGGAGAACTATTGGAAAACAAATCTCAGCTAAGTGGCATGTATAACATAGAACTGAACCAGAGTCAATTGGTGATAACTTGCAATGGTAGTCAATGAACACTATCAAATGCATGCCTGGTGACTGGAACATTCAAGAGTGTTCATGCAGGATCCGAGCAATCTAGTCGCAAAACACAGTCTCTAAAAAGAGGTAGATATCAGGAGTGAGTATAATTCAGAGGGGACTCAATTTCAAGTTAAGTTAAATATAAATACCGAACATAAAGGAACTCTCACTGGCTAAAAAACGGCAGAATTTGAGCAATTAAGACTGTAGTGCACTAAAACATCAAATATAAAAAAATACATAAATCCATAATGATAAATAAATCATTAGATAACAGAGAGTTGCTAAATCAATAACTCATTGTTCTGAAAACTGATGAATAATTAGAGGAAAATTGAAGCATTTACTCTTTCTCCATAACAATTATATTTCAGGATAACCAAATAATGAATAGGGGAGAATGCTTCTATATTGAAGAGTATACACTGATAAATTCAAGAACAGTATGGAATGAGAAAATCTCCATTTTGTGACCTCTAAAGAAATGATCTATCCTGGCAACAATAATCAATTATTGGTAAAAATCGTTTGGTGATGGAAGGGCAAGATGGCGGAGAAGTAAGGAGCTCCGTACTTGCACGCGTGCCCATACATCACACGGAAAAGATCTGAAGCCATTGGAAACCTTACAAAACCTGAGAGACTGGGAGAAAAAGGACGCAGAATCCACTGAGATAGTCTTCTAATGTGAGTGCGAACCTGGGAAGATAATATTGGGCTGGGATCGGAGACTCCAGGGTGGGAGGCGGTCCCCCTCTACCCTCTACGGGGAGTGAGAGGAGAAAAGGAGAGAGTCCGAAACAGAAAAACCTCCGCTCGGGGCATAGAAAGACCGTACTTGCCAAATACCTGCACGCCAGGTCCCCTCGCGCCACCTGGTCCCGGGGGGCTGAGCGCACAGACTGCTGCTTTGAGCTGCTCCCGGTGGCCGGACTTCAGAGCAGCGGCGCGCCTGCCGCCATCGTCCTCCCGGGCGGCTGGGGCCCCTGGAAGAGCCGCGCGCGGACACCGGGCGTCCGCGCTCCTGGCTGCCTGGGGCTCTGGAGGGAAGGCAGAGAGCTAAACACTGGGATATTTGCCTGTGAGTTCGTGTCTCGGGTGACGAGCATAGAGGGACCTGGTTTTCCTCACTCCAGCGGGCTCTGCGTCCCGGCAGGCAAGCCTCGCGCATGCGCGCCAGCCGCACCCAGAGACGGAAGCAGCGATTCTGACTCCGCCCCCAGAGCTCGGCAGGGGGCCTGGAATTGCCCCGAGGGGGTTGCCTGGGAAGCTGTGTGTAAGGCAATTTTAGCGGGGCGCCCGGACGGGGATTTGGAGATTGGGACTGGCCTGGGTTGAAAAGTGCAACCAACTTCGGCTGCGCCCCCGGTACGGGGAGTTTACACGCCCAAATAAGTGAGGTGCAGCGCTTGCTTCAAGAAGGGACCAGAGCACCGTCACTCTTCTCCCCACAACCGCCAAGGCAGAGCTCCCGCCTGAGGCATTGGGTCACGTCACGCCCATCCCTGCCTGAGAGCTGCCCGCCTCCCTTTTTTTTTTCTTTTTTTTTTCCCATATATTTTTTTTCTCTTTCTTTTTTTCTTCTTCTTTCTCTTTTCTCTCTTTTTTCCCCAGAACACTGACCCGATTAACTCTGGTCGCCGGCTTGCTTAAACAATCACAAGGAGTCCATTCTGTAGATGTAAATTCTACACCTAAGGACCTTTTCATCTTGTTATCTCAGGAGTAATTAGACTATATAGTTTCTCTGGATAACACCAACATCCTTCTCTCACCTATCCAACCATATTCTACCCTTTACCTCTTTGAAAAAAGCTTCTTATCCCTTCTGCCTGTACATTCTATTTCCAATTTTGCCTCATCCCCGCCCTGTCTTCTCTCTCTTTCTCTATGCTCTTCAACCAGCACTGCATACACATGGCTATTTAACTGTAGCTGGGAAATCCGGTTATATGCTTTAAATTGTTCTTTGTCCATCAGTTTTCTTCTTTTTTCCTTTTCTCCTTTTTGACTCTTTTATGTATTTTATACTCGCTATTATTCGTCCTCCCTCCTCCGTCTTTTCTCTTAACTTTTTTGTTTTCCCTCTCGCTTTGCATGTTAGTTGAATTAGCCTGTGCGTTTGTGTGCTCCTGCTCCCTGTGTGTTTGTCTGTCTCTTTCCTTTTCCAGGGCTACCTCAAGAAACAAGCTAGAGTACACAAGGTGGAGAGTCCCAAATATCACTACGAAGAGGAAAATAAAATAACCAAATTCCCAACAAGAGACACCGAGGGATACCATTCAAAAAACAATCTCTGAAAGGATAGGCCCTGGAAAGTCAGAGCCTTCTTGGATATAGCAGCGCTCATAGATACAGAGAGCATAACAGGTCTTTAAAACCAACAAGAGCCGGAAAGCTAACTAAAATGACAAAACGAAAGACCTCTCCTCCAAAGAAACTCCAAGAAGAAATGACAGCGAATGAACTGCTCAAAACAGATATCAGCAGCATCACTGAACAAGATTTTAGAATAATAATGGTAAAATTAATAGCTGGGCTTGAAAAAAACATAGGGGACATCAAAGAAACTATGGCTACAGACAGAATGGAAAATAAAAATAGGCATGAAGAATTAAAAAATGCGATAAATGAGATACATAATAAATTAGAGGCCTCCAATGCACGGATTGAAGAGGCAGAAAGGAGAATAAGTGATTTAGAAGACACCATTATAGAAAAACAAGAAGCTGACAAAAAAAGAGACAAACTGATCCAGGAACAGGAAAGAAGAATTCGAGAGCTCAGCGATACGGTCAAACGCAA
>NW_024081766.1:49315-53988 GCF_003009895.1 Hyaena hyaena | reverse complement strand
ATGGCAATGAGAAACAATGAAATTTGGCCATGTGTAGCAACATGGATGGACCTTGAGGGTGTTATGCTGAGCGAAATAAGTCAGGCAGAGAAGGACAAATATCATATGTTTGCACGTATAGGAGGATTAGGAGGAACTTGGCGGAGGAACAAGGGGGAGAAGAAGGGCGGAAATGGTGGGGGAAAGGGAGAGGGGCAAACCATGAGAGACTCTTGAATGCTGACAAAAACTGAGAACTGATGGATGTAGGGGGGAGGTGGGATGGGCATGGAGGAGGACACTTGTGGGGATGAGCACTGGGTGTTATGTGGAAACTAATTTGACAATAAACTATTATTTAAAAAAAAAAACAGGTAAAACAAAAAAAAATCGTTTGGTGAAATGCTGAAAACCTCGATGATAAAGAATCAGGTGATGTCACCTGATCCCACATTGATAGTTTACATTACTGAAAATAGAACAATCAAACATTGTGTAGCTCCAAATGTGATGCAATGGGAAGTAAACAATACCACCAACTAAATATTCTTTCCAAAAATTGAACCAAAATACATTTAAGCCTCTAGATTTTCCTATAAGTTTACAGAAATTACCAGGCATAGAGGAACACATTAAATGACACCACAAGGAAGCAATCTGCCAAATCCAAAATGCAGGACATTCGACGGGACAAATGACATGGTCCCCTCCTCAATTAACTGCATGATGTGAGTTATTATCGGGAGAGGGGCACAACGACAGAAGAAAAGTTACTTAAGAAAAAAATCAAATATAACATCCATATCTTGTTTAGATCTTGATTAAAATAAACCACCTCTAAACTATATATATTTGAGAGACTCAGGGAAATTTGAGTGATCAGGGAAATTAGATGGTATTAAGTAATTTAATTAGTCATCTTGGGTTAATTTATCGACGTTGTTAGGTGTGATAATGGCATGGTGGTTATGCAAATCTCCTCTAAATGTTCGTATCACCTAGAGTTGTATATTTAAATATTTTCAGGTAATACATAATACTAGGATTTCTTTTAAACCTTTCTTGAAAATAAAATAAAAAAAGAGCAGTGAGGGATCAAAGAATATTCAAAAGTAATGATGATCGCTAGAGGTATGTGATAAGTACATGGTACTTAATTATACCGTTCTCTTTACTTTTGGGTACATTTGAAACATCCAAGAGATGCTACAGAGCAGCAAATCACAGATATCACTTCACAAAGTTTCCATGTAATGCAGGATTTCCTCTGTCACATCACTTACCACTCTATATAATACTTGCCTGCTTAAATGCCACTTTCCATATATTACATGCTAGTTATTATCCATTTGTCTCTGTAGATAAACTCTCTATCCCTTTCCACATTATTCTGTGTTCCAGAAACCTGGCTTGGTTGGGATCCCTTGCCCTTTGATGTCACTTAGATCTAATCAAAGGGAGATGCTGGAAAGATATCTGAGGATGGAAGGAGAGAAGATTATGAATACCTCTGCTCTCCTCCCTTCCAGGCTGCAGGTATTCTAGGCTGCATTTCTCTATTTAAGTAATAGTTCTTGTGTTCAGAAATTTCCAAGGTATAGAGCTTGTTCTCTGGGTTCCAGAAAACATGATCTCCCTTTGCCCCTTTATAACAAGGGATACCTGCAACTTTACAATCTTGCTGACCCAGGTATGGTTTCCTATTGTTTTCCTTGATTCTGTCCATATCTTTGTTCATCATAGTCTCTTGAATTACTCCTTTTGAGCACGCCATATGTTTCCTGCTAGGATCCTGAGTAATATAGGTTATAAGTTTCATTAGAACCTGGAAATGGTCTCTCTCTCTTTTGTTCACTGTGGTACCTACAATACATGACTGTTTGGCATGTAATTGATACAAAAGAAACATTAGTTAAAGGAAAATTAAGTAGACAGAAGGTCATGCATAAAATTCAACATTAGTTCCTGATTTAAAAAATATAAAATAGGGAATAGAGAAATACACGTATCATATGTTCTTTTAAAAAGGTTCCATGCATTCAATTCATGCAGGAAGTAATAAATTCTGCTGATTTGTATTTAAAATGTCATGAAGAAGATAAAAATAATTGATATAAAATTGAAAATAGAGGACCAAAAACATTATTATTTCAAACCAAAACCTAATAAAATCATAGTGAAACACTGTCATCTCACCCTAAATAAATCAATACATGCAATGTAATTTCACTTTATATTTTAACAAAATTTTCCTAAATTTCACGTGGAAAAATAACCATGAGATTAGGCAAGGGATTCTAAAATAATGAGTGGTAAGGAATTTGCTTTACTAAACAATAACATAGAGTTAATACAGGATAATTATTGGGATAATTCTATTTCTGACAATTGTGTACTAAGTGATTTGGGACTAACTTCCCTCTAAGAACAACTAGAAAATGCACACACACACACACACACACACACACACACACACACACTAAACAAAAAGTGTAATATATGAGAGAGAACTGATGCCTAGCTTCCAATCATCACAATCCTTGGTAGTCTACTGGCCATAAGCAAACAAATGGTCTCTTTGAGAAGATATCTTAAACTGAGGCCTCAAAATAGTTCCACAATTCTTAATATAAAAGTTACTCAATTAAAAATAACCAGGCACTGAAGGTTCTCTTGGCTGTAGGTAAAAGTAAAATGGTACATAGAGGTGGAGGAAGAATTGCTGGTGACCCAGATAGATATCAATCCAAGAGATGCCTTACCTGGAGAGAGGGTTGGTAGGTATATTGCTGAGAGTATATTTTGACAGAGTTCAAAGAGAGACATGGATAACCCTCTCTGAGGAGATTCTACATGACCCAGGAGCTTAGGTAAGCCTGAAGAACACCCAAGGGCAACTATACATATTAAGTCTAGAAGACTACAAGACTTACTAGACTAGGTCACCCTGAGATGAAAGCAGACCAAACCACAGCAAGACCAGGGATGTTTCCAGGCAACTATACACTATTCTTGGCCCACTGGTCTCTCCTTGTGCTTTCTACCCTCGAGGACCCAGACTCAAGAAACAGAGGGAGAGGTAGTGTCCCTAGATCAACCCCTAAAGGTAGGCTAGAGGGAGGGGTAAAACAGCAGACTACTCTTTCATCTCCACCTCCAGGATATGATCTGCTACAGGACAAAGAGAGATGAAACTAGATTTGAATTGAAGTAGAGATTGAATTTGTAAACTCTATTAGGCTGAAAGTAACCGGAAAGTTATAGACTCTACCTAAGATAACATCTATGAATTGGAACCAAAGATTAAAAGCAGTGATTGAACAAAACCAAAACTCTTTCTTGTTTATTCTCCATTGAATTGAGACTTCTTAATAAATCTGTTACATTAATTATATTCAATGAAAAGAAAACTACCATGTGTGTGTCACATGCACACACACACACGGATGACAGTTTCTTAAACACTTCCAGAGGGTTCCAGACATTGTGCTAAGTGCTTACTTAATTCTCAGCACAATCTTATATGGGAGGTACTGGTTTTAGCACTGAGAGCAGAAGTTCAGGTTGGTAACATAACTTATTTAAGGGCTTATACATTGTATATGGTAGAAACTGGGTTTGAGTCCAGATTTCTTGGACTCCAAGGCCCATGTGAATAATTACTTCACATGGATAATCTAGGGAAGAAATGGGCAAAAGATGAACACTTTTCCAAAAAAATACATCCAGATAGCTAACAGACATATGAAAAGATGCTCAACATCACTCATCATCAGGGAAATATAAATCAAAATCACAATGAGATACCACCTCACACCTGTCACAATGGCTAAAATTAACAACTTAGGAAACAACAGATGTTGGTGAGGATGTGGAGAAAGAGGAACCCTTTTGTGCTGTTGGTGGGAATGTAAACTGGGGCAGCCACTCTGGAAAACAGTATGGAGGTTCCTCAAAAAATTAAAAATAAAACTCGCCTTTAACCCAGCAAGTAGTGTACTACTAGGTATTTATCCAAAAGATTAAAAAATGCTGATTCGAATGGGCACATGCATCCCAATGTTGTAGTAGTGCTATCAACAACAGCCAAATTATGAAAGAGCTGAAATGTCCATTGACTGATGAATACACACACACACACACACACACACACACACACACACTGGAATATTACTCAGAGATCAAAAATGAAATCTTGCCATTTGCAACAATATGGATGGAACTAGAATTTATTTTGCTGAGTGAAGTCAGTCAGAGAAAGATAAATATATGATTTTACTCATATGTGGGATTTAAGAACAAAACAGATGAACATAGGAAAAGGGAAGGAAAAATAAGATAAAAACAGAGAGGGAGGGAAACCGTAAGAGACTCTTAAATACAGACAACAAACTGAGGGTTGCTGCAGAGGTGTTGGATGGGGGGGATGGGCTAAATGGGTGATGGGCATTAAGGAGGGCTCTTGCTGGGAGGAGCACTGGGTGTTGTATGTAAGTGATGAATCACTAAATTCTATTCCTGAAACCATTATTACACTATACGTTAACTAACTTGGATTTAAATAAAAAAAAAAAAAAAAGTCACGGGTTAGGCGAAAAAAAAAATCTCAACAAAAGAAAAAAATAGAAAGTCACACCATGTAACATTTCCAATTACAAACCAATGAAAGCAAAAGAAAATAAAAAAAAAAAAAA
>NW_024081766.1:0-48684 GCF_003009895.1 Hyaena hyaena | reverse complement strand
TTTTTTACAAACAGTTTATTGTCAAGTTGGTTTCCATATAACACCCAGTGCTCATCCCCACAAGTGCCCTCCTCCATGCCCATCTCCCCACTCCCCCACCACACCCATCAGTCCTCGGTTTGTTCTCAGCATTCAAGAGCCTCTCATGGTTTGCCTCTCTCCCTCTCCCCCACCATTTCCCCACTTCTTCTCCCCCATGGTCCTCCATTAAGATCCTCCTAATCCTCCTATACATGCAAACGTATGATATTTGTCCTTCTCTGCCTGACTTATTTCGCTCAGCATAACACCCTCAAGGTCCATCCATGTTGCTACACATGGCCAGATTTCCTTCTTTCTCATTGCCATGTGGTATTCCATCGTATAGATAAACCACATCTTCTTGATCCATTCGTCCGTTGATGGACACTTAGGCTCTTTCCATGATTTGGCTATTGTGGAGAGTGCTGCTATGAACATTGGGGTACATGTGCCCCTATGCATCAGCACTCCCATATCCCTTGGGTAAATTCCTAGCAGTGCTATTGCTGGATCATAAGGGAGTTCTATTGTTAATTTTTTGAGGAACCTCCACACTGTTTTCCAGAGGGGCTGCACATTTATTCATTTTTGAGAGAGACAGAGTGTGAGTGGGGGAGGGGCAGAGAAAGAAAGAGAGACAGACAGACAGACAGACACAGAATCTGAAGCAGGCTCCAGGCTGCAAGCTGTCAGCATAGAGCCCGAGGTGGGGCTCGAACCCATGAACCGCCAGATAGTGATGTGAGCCAAAGTCAGACGCTTAATCGACTGAGCCACCCAGGCGGCCCATATTTCCTTGACTTTTTAAATAATATTAATACATCTTCGCTCCCCATAAAACAAAATCTGAGGAACATCATTTTGAGAAATGCTGAATTAGCCAATCACTGACAAATCACTGACAAAGACTCAAAGTAAATTCTTATACTTTGAGTCTTTATTCTTACTTAGTTTTTTGTCCTATAAAGTCATTGCAGATCTTCTCCTACTGTTTGGTATTACTTAAAATAAGATAATTACCTCAAAGCTTATTTTGCATTCATTTCATGTGAATGATCTTTTAAACAAGAAAATAATCAAATAACATACCAATTACTGAAGCCTAACTGGCTATTGAAATCGGAGAAATTTGGTCAGAAGAAAGAACAGCTAAATATGGTTCACTACCCACAAATGGGGAAACTGCAATGAACTGAAAATTATAATTTCAATATTTTGTTGAATTACTGATTATCAAATTCAAAATGAAATGTACCCTGCTCGTACTGTATCAGGAGTGTTTATTTTGATGAACTATGTATAAGGTTGGTTCTATGCACGTTTTGATGAAGGAAGTGATGAAGACTGTTAATTTCCTTTTTGCTCATGCCCTTAAGCAATGTAAGTTTATGAGGTAATTGAAATTAAAGAAAAATATGGAAATTTTATTTTAATGAAGCCAAATAGCTGTCTAATGGAAACCTGTTGCAGAAATTAATTTAGTTCCCTCTTCACTTCAACTACTTTGGAATGAAGGAGCTCTGAGATGCCCACTAACATCTCACAAGAAAGCCATCCAGAATATAACTACACTGAAAGTGTTCCTAATTTGATGGTAAATTCTTTGAAGACACGTTTCACAGAGGATATACCCTTGTAGTTTCACCAGCGCCTAGTACAGCACTATGCACAAGGCAAGGGCTCGGTCACTTGAGTATTGTAAAAAGTTTAGATTTTCTTTATATGCCGATTCCATAAAATTACCGTAACTCATTAACTTTAAAGAAAAGTAACTTCCCACAAAATTATAGAATCCTGATCCATAGAAACATTCAATAAGTTAACTCTACACAGTCATATATCGTCCAAGTATTTTCCTGAATATTGTTCTATTGTTTTGTGAGTAAAAGGCCAAGAATTTCTCAGCATATTTTACATGAAATATTTTCTTTCTTGTGTGTATATGTGTGTGCATCTGTCTTTTTTTGTAAAGAAAGCTGTACATAGGTAAAGACGACTATTGTATTTGACTTCGTTGGAGGGCTTTTTTTCCTTGTTAGCATATTTTTATACATTTGTATAGAAACATTTCTCACGAGTGACTCAATCTGTAAATGGTGCATTATCTTATAGAAATCACAACTGTTGAAGCGACGGGCTCCATTTCCAAATTCTCCCTTATGTGGTATTATAAATCAACAAAGATAAGAATGAGGAAATCAAAAACTGAATATTATGTTCATTATGAAATTTGCTTTGCATTAAATCCCCAAGAAATGCTTTTTAGAGGTCTTAGTAGGTAGATGAATAAAAACATTGTAACTGCACTTTTCTCTTCAGAGTGTTTCAGTAATCATTTGTGTAAAGTGACACAGATATTTATTATGCCATATCTGGACCATTCTCTCTTGAATCTGTCTACACAAAGGAAAAATCATCCTTGGCTAGAACTGGGAGCACTTACAGGAGTGGTAGGCAGTGTCGTAAGGATAAAGAAATATTCACCTAAGAAACTGAAATGTCAAAATGTTGTTTGAAAGTTGCTAGATTCAGAGGTCTGGAAAAAGTCAATCCAGGCAACACGGTTAATGCATATCTTATGGAGACCAATGCAAACGTGGGCTGGGTATGATCAAGGTTGGCAGATACCTCATAAAAATCTTGCTGAACTTACAACTTTCAGTTATCTATTGGCCACAGGCCATAGGAATTAAATGAGAAGCTACAAAATTTTTAGCCCAAATTCCTTTAGAGACAGGAGTTTGAAAACAATTGTCATTCCTGATCATGAGCCATTATCCAACACTAGGTCCCTCTGAAACCAATGCTTGGCTGTGCCCTCCTCAGATCCTATGTCAAGCCTGTGTATTCACTTTTATTTGATTTGAGAGAAAAACAGTGACATGAATGATAAGTAGCATGGAAAGATACTACAAATGAATTGGAAAACGATTTGAAATTGGAGTCAGAAGGTGTCAAGTCGGGATCGTGAGGGTATAGGAAAAGAGTACATGGCTTGGCCATGCTGCTAGCTCAGCAGCGTTCATAATGCTCACATGCATGTGCTGTTTACCCTTGATAATGTCTTAACAGAATACTTGACTTGCCCTGGCATGTAGGAAAAAAGGCAACTTCCTGTGGTTCAGGAGACTTGGCTTCTTTTGCTAGTGCTGTGGTCGATAAGATGTACAATCTAATGCAAGTGAGTTCCCCTGGTGTTCATTTTCTCCATCTGTGAAGTAGAGGGAGTTGAGAAGATGATCTCGAAGATACCTTCTTTCAAGCCCTAACCTGGTGTGGTTCTGAGATGTTCCTATGTGAGCAGTTTTTAAGCTTAGAAGGTAATGATTAGTGTGGGAGATGAACTTAGAAACAAGAAGTAGTAATAATAGTAATAATAAACAGAAAGAAAATGTGCTAAGTGTAAAGACAAGCAAAATCCCAAGGGCACATATGAGAGTAAACATTTGGATTCGAGTGGTACAATACAGAAGTTCTCAGCATCTGGTGCCGCCTGGGTGGCTCAGTCGGTTGAGCGTCCAGCTTGGGCTGACCCTAAGGTCATGATCTCATGGTCTGTGAGTTCGAGCCCCGCGTCAGGCTTTGTGCTGACAGCTAGCTCAGAGCCTGGAGCCTGCTTCAGATTGTGTATCTCCCTCTCTCTCTGACCCTCCCCTACTCATGCTGTCTCTGTCTCTCTCAAAAATAAATAAAACATTTTTAAAAATCTTAAAAAAAAAGAAGTTCTCAGCATCTGAAAAGAGCCTTGAAGTAAAAAAAAAAAAAATTGAGGGGGCACCTGGGTGGCTCAGTCATTTAAGTGTCCAACTTAAAAAAAAAAAAAATTGAGGGGGCACCTGGGTGGCTCAGTCATTTAAGTGTCCAACTTTTGATATTGGCTCTCAGGCTTTGTGCTGAAAGGATGGAGCCTGCTTGGGATTTTCTCTCTTCCTCTCTCTCTGCCCCTTTCCAACTTGCACACACTCTCTCCCTCTCTCTCAAAATAAATAAACATTTGAAAACTTTTACAAAAATTGAGAAAGAGGGGCGCCTGGGTGGCTTAGTCGGTTAAGCGTCCGACTTTCGCTTAGGTCATGATCTCACGGTTCGTGGGTTCGGGCCCCGCGTCGGGCTCTGTGCTGACTGCCAGCTCAGAGCCTGGAGCCTGTTTCAGTCTGTGACTCCCTCTCTCTCTGACCCTCCGCTGTTCATGCTGTCTCTCTCTCTCTCTCCTAGAAATAAATAAAACATTTAAAAAAAAATTGAGAAAGAGTTTGATCTGTAGGTAGAGAGTGTTCCTGCATACAAGCACTGGAGAAGAGGACATGCAGATATATGGATTTGAAGTAAAGGTATTTAAGTCATAGTATGTAGGCCACTGTAGCCTGGTTATCAAAAATATGAGAGTTAATGCACTGTCTGGGGAATCAGACAGACCGGCCACAATCTGGCTGTCTAAACTTGAGCAAGTTACTCATCTCTTTTGAGCTTAAATCCCTCATCTTTAAAATAGGATTAGGAGGAACCTGACGGAGGAACAAGGGAGAGAAGAAGGGCGGAAATGGTGGGGGAAAGGGAGAGAGGCAAACCATGAGAGACTCCTGAATGCTGACAAAAACTGAGGACTGATGGATGTGGGGGGGAGGGGGGGATGGGCATAGAGGAGGACACTTATGGGGATGAGCACTGAGTGTTATGTGGAAACTAATTTGACAATAAACTATTTGTAAAAAAATAATAATAAAAAAATAAAATAAAATGGAATCTCACAGGAAGGTTGTTGTGAAGATTAAATTAGATAATATATATGATGGGCTTACATGAATTCACAACACATTGTAAGTAAATAGTAGCAAAAGGAACTATCATTATTATTATGACTGTGATTATTAGTTAGAAGGATAATATTAGGAAAATGGTTTAAGCCAAATTATAAATGACTCTGAATATTCTGATAAGTAATTTGACTTCTATTTTATATAATAAGGAGCTACTGACTGTTTTGAAGAGTGAAGCAAGATAAATGAAAACCGGCAAAAAGAAAGGGAAAGAAAATTATATACTTTTGCCGTAGAAATGCTCAGCCATGAAGCAAAATTAGTTGTAGTCTGTTTCTTTAAAAAAGCCCAACAGTCTAGACATGTCTCCAATGAGAAACTCAATTTAAATATTAATAGAACGCATCTCAGCTGTCACTCAAGTCCCATTTCTTTGTTTCTCAGTTGCAGTCTGTGTTGATGCCAACTTTTGCAACATGCCAGTGAAATTTCATTCTTGGTGCCTCCATGGTAGTTCCTCTGAGGTATGAAAATGGAAATATGATGAGAGAAAAAAAATTTGATGACTGACAGTCAAATTCAAATCAGGAATCCATAGCATTTTAAGAGACCTCAAGGAATGGATTCCCATTTCACTGTAACCACAGTAAATACGGAATTTGATCACAAGGGCATCTGCATTAGTTTTCATTCTAGCAAAGAATAAGTCGTGAGATCTGTAAATGCCACCCAGTGTTTGGTCCTGCCTTGAAAATCTCTTTGCTTCTTGACCTGTTCCAAATACATGGGGGTCATTTGTCATTCTCTTGTGTTTTTTAAAAGAATCGGTATTAAAAGAGGAAATCACAAAGAAGACTAACATATTTCATTAAATAACAACTAAACCACTTTGAACAGTAAAACAAAACAAAACAAAACAAAAACCACTAGAAGTAAATGGCAAAATAAAAGCAAAGTGAACCACATTTGCAACTCATATGACCTGATAAGGAAAGAACACATGAATGAGGAAAAGGTTATACAGAGCCAATTCACTAAAATGAAGTACAAAATGGTAGCAAAGATACAGGAAAATGTTCAGCTTCAATAGCAGTAACCATACCTAAACGACGTCTTCGGCACATGCACATTATTTCCTAGTAACTATTTTATATTAGATGAATGCTAGCTCCATGTTCCTTCCCTTGGTTAGTTTCCCAGGCAAGATATATGACTGAACACATACTAAAATCTCCTTCATTGAAAATATAGAAAAATGCTTGTTTTCTTTCTTCTTCTTTTTTTTAAGAATGCCTAACTGTATTAAATGCAAGGGTAGACTATCCATGTGCCAGAACACTGGCTCAAGCTAAAAGATTACAGGAAGCCATGATCAGAAAGGAGCACTGGGGACCAGGGTTTTAATGTTCTGCCATAACAGAGACTGAATTTTGCCCCCCTCAGGTGGTTAGATAGCAAAACCAGGCTTCCTTCATGAAGCCAAAACCTAGAATTGAACTCTCTGCCCATATCCAGAGGCAGATATAACTGTAACACCCAACGTTGTCTGTGCTACAGAAAGACACTGAAATGCTACCATGAGATTGAGAATTCAGCCTGTGTCGCACGAAGACATGGTGACTAGAATTGCGGCATCTAAATAAGGAGCCCCAAGCTGCTCACAGAGACTCTCCGGCATCTTAAAGCCCAAAACTGTCTGGCAGAGGCAGTGATGACATTGCCTAATGTGGAGCGACATGTATGCTTTAAAACAACCTCCCAGGCAGGAGAACTCTCCATTGAAAATGATAAAGCACAAAAGGAAATCTTGACCCAAATAAGAAAATCTAATCCAACAATATAGGGACATCAGAACAAGCTGCCTTAGAAAAACAGACACACTCATTCATTACAGATTTTTAATAAAAGCTTTATTGAAATATCATTAAAATGCCATAACATTTGTCCTTTTAAATTGTACAATTCAGGGGCGCCTGGGTGGCTCAGTCGGTTAAGCATCCAACTTCAGCTCAGGTCATGATCTCCCGGTTCGTGAGTTCAAGCCTTGTGTAGGGCTCTGTGCTGACAGCTCAGAGTCTGGAGCCTGCTTTGGATTCTGCATCTCCCTCTCTCTCTGCCCCTCCCCTGCTCATTCTCTCTCTCTCTCTCTCAAATATGAATAAACATTAAACACTTTTTAAAAATTGTACAATTCAGTATTTCTTAGTATATTTATGGAGTTATGCAACCATCAACCCTACTTTTAGAACATTTTCGTCACCATAAAAGGCAACCTCATACCCATTATCAATCATTCTCCATTGACTCCATTCCCCCAGCCCTAAACAACCACTAATCTACTTACTGTTTCATTTCTGAAATCTGGTGATTTCATAAAATGGAATAATATAATATGTGGCTTCATGTGTCTGCTTTTCACTTACCATAATGTTTTCCAAGGACCATTCATGCTGTAGCATGTTATCAGTACTTTATTTCTTATTAATGACAAATAATATCCCATTGTGTGGATTATTATGTGGGGGAATATTATATTCATCCATTTATCAAGTGATATATATTTGGGTTGTTTCCAGTTTGAGGCTATTATAAATAATGATGCTATGAACATTTTTGTGTATTAAGCTTTTGTGTGGAGATTTGTCTCTCTTTTTTATTCTAGCCATTCTACTAGGGGTGAAGTAGTATTTCATTGTGGTTTTGACTTGATGACTAGTAATGTTGAGTATCTTTTCACATTGCTCATCTGAGGATCTTAATGGAGGAAATATTCAAGTCCTTTACCCATATTTTACTTGTTAGTCTTTTTGTTGTTGATTTGTAAGAATTATTTCTATATTCTGGATACAAGTGCCTTATCAGATGTAAGATTTGCAAATACTTTCTACCATTCTGCAGGTTGTCTTTTCACTTTCCTGAGAGTTCTTTGAAATGTAAATGTTTTCACTTTTGATGAGGTTCAATTTATTTACTTTTTGTTGCTTATATTTTTGATATTATATTTAATAAAGTATTGCCTAATCTGGGGTGGCAAAGGTTTACACCTATGTTTTAACCTGTAACTTTTATAGTTTCATGTTTAAGCCTATGACCCATTTTGAGTTAATTTTTGTACATGGCTTGAGATAGGAGTCCAATTTCATTCTTTTGAAGGTAGATATCCAGTAATCCTAGTAATTTCAGACTTTTGCTTAAATGATAAAAATGTAAAGAGAACCAATCAAAAATAGAACGTGATAATGTGCTCTAATAGAACAGGAAAAGAAAAAGTTCAATAATCCAATAGGAAACAGGAAAGGAGGACAGAAGAAGTAATGCAGATGCATGGTAAATACACAAAATAGACCAATGATCTCAATAAATGGAAATAAAGTAAGCATGCCTATTAAAAGACATTCAAATCAGAACAAAAATAATTCCTGCCGTTTACTATTTACAAGAATCATATCTAAGCAAAATTATAGACAGGTTTAGAATAAAATATTCAAGTAAATGAGTAACAATAGAAATCAAAGCAATATTAGTATTCAGCAAGACAAGTCAAAGTGGAAAACATTAATGGGAGCAAAGGCAGAGATTTCACTCTGATAAAGAAATAATCTACCAAGGAGATGACAATCATGAATGGTATGGACCAAATAGCACAGCTTGGACAATATAAAACAAAAACAGAATGAAACACAGAGAAAAAGTAGCATTTCCTATCGTTTCTCATCTGCTTGTAACTTACATCATTATTCCAAATTAGATATGATTGGGAGGTCCCCTTAGTTTGTTGTGGCACTGCGTCATAAAGGTGTGTATAGGTAAATACATACAAGATAAATTATAACACTAAGATGTTATCTTCCACCTTTCAAATTTGTAAATGTCTTCAGAAACGATAATCAAATGATGCTGACAGCAGTGCCATGCCGAGCCATATTAAAGCCTGAGGCGAAAGAAAAAAAATCTCATCCTGTCTTGATTTAAAATGTTATTTTGTTCACCAGAGATTTTTGCAATAATTTTGTTGTTTTCAAATTCTGCATTAAATTATTATGGAAATTCGTTGTCCAAGGTTCATTTGCCTCATCCTCATACTTCGACTGGCCTGTGTGGCAGGGTTCATAACATGTGGTCTAGTAACTCCACCTCTTGAAAGTGAACCTAACTAGGAAATATGAAATAAGGACAAAAAAGGGGAAAATCCTACATGATAGATTTTAATTGCAGTGTTTGTTTTGTTTGTTGATTTATTCATGTGTTGAGAAAGAGAGAGAGCAGGGGCAGAGAGAGAAGGAGAGAGAGAATCCCAAGCAGGCTTCACGCTGTCAGCACGGAGACTGATGTGGGGCTCGATCTCATGAACCATAAGATCATGACCTGTCTGGAAATCAAGAGGACAGTGCTCAACTGACTGAGTCACCCAGGCGCTCCCATTTGCTGTGTTTTATATAAGGGAGTATAGAAGAATAATTAAATCAGCTCCATGAAGTGCATTGTAATCAAAGGTATATTTTAAAATCTGACCAATATATATGGCTGTGATGAGGAAACGATCTCAGGAGGTGCTTGAAAAAAAAGAGTTCCAAAATTTGGGATTTGAGGGGAGGATTACATGAGATTCACTGGGCATACTTAACAAACCATTTTACAAAACAGCAGATTTAAGATGTAGAGTTGAGGCCATGGTATCTATAATTGTAAATAACTCTACACAGATACATATGTCGTCAACCTGGCTTTGGACATTTGGACACCATGTTTTAGAACAAAATTTCATTAAGCATTAATCGCTCCATAGAAGCTTGGACATTAGAGGAATTTTTAAAAATTATCTTACTTTACAAATGAGAAAATGGAGTACCAGAGTGACAGAGTGAGTCATCACATCTTATAAGACAAAATCAGGGTAAACTGATTTCAAAACTTCTCTCTCTGTGGTCTCTAATAGATCCTACTGGATTTTCTGAGAATGAACATTGCCTCTAGACAGAAATATAACAAACCAATGGAGTTTTTAAATTCAGTTTCATAAATTGGGTCTTCGTAGATTGGGGCACACCTACATTAATTTAAATCTACAGTCCTCGGGGGCGCCTGGGTGGCTTAGTCGGTTAAGCGTCCGACTTTCGCTTAGGTCATGATCTCGCGGTTCGTGGGTTCGAGCCCCGCGTCGGGCTCTGTGCTGACTGCCAGCTCAGAGCCTGGAGCCTGTTTCAGTCTGTGACCCCCTCTCTCTCTGACCCTCCCCTGCTCACGCTGTCTCTCTCTCTCTCTCCTAGAAATAAATAAAACATTAAAAAAAATTAAAAAAAAAAATCTACAGTCCTCTTTGAGAAAGAATACACAATACTGCCCAGTTTTCCATGAGAATTGCAAGTCATTCAAAAATATTTTTCTCCAAAATGTATATATTCAATAGCTGTTAATAACACACAGCTTCCTTTAAATCTTTTTATAATAAAAAGCTTTTAAAATGATTAGAATGGTCTCTTGATTCTGATGCTAAAAATGAAATCACAGGATGTTTTCCAGAACATCTGCACATCAGTGAACACACAAATGGAATATTTAAAATGGCTCTTCCGATATTGGTAATTGTATCCACCATGTGTTAACATTCCGTCTGCTACCTCATTTCATTCCAGCTAACCCTATACAACTGCCTAGCGACTTCCTTATCACATCTGATTGTACGCAAGACAGACATATATTTTATTGAACAAAGGACAAAGAATGATTCACAATGAGGAAATACTCTTAGACATGCAAGGCCATACTCATGACTCGAGGGTCACTGCTTAATAAAAAAAAATCTACCCAGGGAGAAACATGATGCGTAGCATGCACTTGCAGCCCTGGGAAAACTTGCTAGAAAGTATGAGGGTAATTCTGAATCATCGAGGGAATTTTTTCAAACTCTAATTCCTGCCACAGACATGTTCTAAGGGCAGGCAGGCCAGCTCTAGACCACTACTGCTATAGAGCAAGGTGCTCTGAGTCTCCTTTTTGCCCTGATAACATACAATTGATATGCACCCATCGGTGACTGCTGAGAAAGAAATATTCAGTTGTGTATTCGTTTAAGAAATATTTAATGAGTGCCTATCCTGTACTAGGTTCTGTTCAGTATTTTCAAACATTTAAATTGTTATTCATGCAAGTCTAAAATCATATTGAGTGGTCAATGACATGAAATAGAAAAATCAATAAGATTCTGCCAGTCTTAGTAAGTTTAAATCAAAATCTATAATTACTCATTAAATCAATCAATTCTAGGCCTTAGGGTTAGATTACAATAGTCAAGATTGTAACCACCTTTATTTCATGGCTTAAATCTACAATTAAATTATATTATAGCTATTCTTATCGTCACGTTAGAGGAATGTTTCTGAAGAGTGCTATAAGCGTATTCATGTTCATTTAATCCTATTTCAATGGAAGCCAGGAAGTGAGGCACTTTTTTTTTTTTAAAGAACTTATCTTTTTGTAATGAGTACCTATTTTGTTATTTAGGAAATCTTTTTGTTAGGAAAGCCTGAATGTCACAGCACACATCCTGTACACAAAAAAATTATGAAAAATAACCAATGTGAGTTACAGTCATTGGCTCCTGTTGCTTTGGTGTCCAAAAGTGCCTGCAGAGAGAACACTCTGGCTAAAATAACTAGATAGTCAAGACAATCAGTATGTCAAAAGTGGATGTTCCCAAGCATACATTTTATCATTAGCTGATAATTTTCCGCATGTATTGGAGTAGTGTGACACCTTTTTTGATTCCTTAAATAGAATCTAAAATTGCATATTAAGGAGCACCTGGGTGACACAGTCGGTTGAGTGTCTGACTCTCAATTTTGGCTCAGGTCATGATTCCCAGATCATGGGATCTAGCCCCGTGTCGGGCTCCATGCTGAGCATGGAGGCTGTTTGAGATTCTCTCCCTCTGCCCCTCTTCCTCACTCACTCTTGCTCTCTCTCAAATACATAAAGTAAAAAAAAAAAAAAAAAAGTGTATTAAAAAAAATTGCTCCTGTTTTGCTGTCCATCTCAAACTGTAAGCTGCCAGAGTCCAAAGCCCACTTTTATCATATACTAGTTGTGTGACCTTAATCAAGTAACATAAACTCAGAGTCTCAATTCCTGTATCCAAAATGGCACTGATAATAGGGCCTACTTCAGAGCCATTGTGAAGACTAATGAAATAATTTACAGAAAGCACTTGGCACGATTACTGCCTCATATAGGTGATAAATAAATGTTGTGTTATTATGAGCTATTTGGGTTTACTTCTAAATAATTTTCAGTCAACGAAGCTGACTGTTGGTAATAGTGAACATTTAGAAACAAGTGGAGTGTTCTACAAAAGTGATTTAAATTATCATTTTTCTAATAACTGAATACTATGTGATAATTAAACTCATGTGACGGGAAATATTTAATAACAATATTTCACTTCATTTTCTATCAATATGAATCTCTACATATTCACAGAAAATTATGATAAAACTAAAAGCACTGAAAAACACAAGCAATATAGTTTGAGATGGTGTAACTCTAAGGTTTTTGCATAGTTTGAGAATATAAAAAGATAGTTGATTAATTTTAGCATTTGTTACATTACACACACATATTAAATTTTCTAGATGAACTAGTAAAATTATTAAAAGAGAGTGTACAACTTCCAAGCAGTGTTATAAAAAGTGGAACCAGGTAAATGAATCACAGTTGTAGCAAAAGCAATC
Source organism: Hyaena hyaena (assembly GCF_003009895.1). Lineage (NCBI taxonomy): Eukaryota > Metazoa > Chordata > Mammalia > Carnivora > Hyaenidae > Hyaena > Hyaena hyaena. The sequence continues at coordinate 36,179 of NW_024081766.1, read as the reverse complement.
AAATTAGGAATTTAAAAACAATAACAAAAGAACCTTAACAAAAGGGGGACAAATTGCAAATGCTAAATAAGTTGATAGAAATAAATCAAATTAAAACAGCAACTGCAATCAATACAAACTATGCTTTCCAGTTAAAAACGATTTAAATATTACTAGATGCTTAAAAAATCCATTTTATATACTGTTTACAAGAGTCACACAAATATAAGGACACAAACAATATTTAAGTAAAAGAACAGAAAGCTATACAAAATAAATGCAAGCAAAAATACGGATTAGCTATATTAATATCAGACAAAATAGATACTAAGCAAAAATTATTATTATAGAAAAATAAGGTCAATTCATATTTATAGAAGAATCGATCTTCATCCTAGAAATAAGGCAATTCTAAGCTTGACAAAACCCACCAAAAAGAGCTTTTCAAAATAGCTTGAAATGTTATTTTGTAAAATTTGACATAATTATAAGAAAAAATAGATGAGCAAATCCACCATTTTATTGAGTTGTTTACATACATACCTCTCTAGTTGGCCAATTAAGCAGAAAAATATCTGGAGAACTTGAAAAGCATGAATAGCATGCTCAGTCTAATGAAAGTGTGTAGAACATGGCATTCAACAACTGGAGAATGTACTTTCTTAAACACATACGGAGCATTAATGTAACCTGACCAGGCACTAGGCCTTAAATTAGTTCTCAAAAAAAAAAAAAAATTGGGAGACACGCCCTACCAGATAATCCAGTATTTTTATACAGCTATCATAGTTAAGAGAATGTGTTCTGAGCTCAGGGATAGACAATGAGAGCAATGGAACCAACAGAGAAAAGATACGCCTCAAATCGGGAGAAGATACTAATGGTTTAGTATTCAGAATATATGAAGCAATCCTCCAAATCTTCAAAATGACAAACAAGTCAATAGAAAAAAGAAAGGCACAAATCATGAATGAGCACTTTACCGAAAAAGAAATACAAATGGTCCCCAGTCATTTGAAAAAGACACTGAAATTCATTAGGAATAAGGGAAATTCAAATTAAAATCACAGTGATATATAATCTCACACTCACTAAATTGGTGAAGTTAGAAAGTCTGGCAATATTATAGGTTAGTGAAGATACAAGGTGATGAGAGTTCTCATCATGCTTCAAGTAAATATGTAAAGACACACAACCAATTTGGAATAAGTTGAACATGTTTATTTCATGGAACATAACAATCATACTCTTAGGTATATATCCTAGATAACTTGAAAATTTGGACCATAAGTAGAGTTGCCCGAATTAGCAAATAATAATACAGAACATCCTATTAAATTTGAATTTCAGATAAATAAAAAAATAGCATATATCTGTATATATCTCTCATGTATTATTGGTGACATACTTACACTAAAAAAATCTGTTGTTTGTCTGAAATTCAAATTGAACTGGGTATTTTGCATGTTATTTGGCAGCCCTAACCATGAGCTATGTACAAAAATACTCACAGCATTGTTTGTGCCAATGAAAAAGCTGGCACCAACCACAAGATTCAAGGACAAATAAGGTAAAAACATAGAGGGAAAGAAACCTTAAGAGACCCTTAAATACAGAGAACAACCTGAGAGTTGCTGGAGGAGAGGTGGGGGGGGGGAGGTACATGGGAGATGGGCACTAAGGAGGGCACTTGTTGGGATGGGCACTGGGTGCTATCCAGAAGTGATGAATCACTGGGTTCCACTCCAATACTACACTGTATGTTAACTAATTTGAATTTAAATTAAAAAAAGTTTAAAACAAACAAACAAAGATTCATGGACAAAACAACCATGCTATAGCCCTATAACAGGATACTATATATTGCATGAAACACATGAAATATGGCTATTTAAAAATTTTTTAATTCTACTTTCAAACAATGTTTCTTTTATTTGTTTGGCAATGTTCTCATGATTTGAAATCGTGACTGTTTTCCCTGAGTGTTTTTTCCAAAAAGTGAGTCCTTTTTTTTTTTCTTTTTTCCGTATGAGTGGTTGTTGAAATCTACACTTAACATTGAACAACTCAAGTGCAGTCAGTTTATCCTTTTCTAGGTAACTTATGGCCTCTCCAAAGATCACCGAACAGTCCTGGAGAAGCAGGATAGCAGGATATACAGTGTTTTGCTATCATTTTTTCCCCACATGTTCATCCTCGATTCATTTAAATAGAGAAAAACATTTTTCTTTCACCACGACTTGAAAACATGATTTTATGGCGGGACGACATTTGAAGATCTTTTCTGTGACCAATAGCAGTGACGGCCATCTTGGCACAGTTCTAGGGAGGTGATCTTCCATTTCCATAAAGTGAACTCTCATCAAATGTCTCTGTGTGATGGACCATCCAAACACATTCACTATGAAAGCCTTAATGTCTCAGGTAAGCAAAATACTCCACTTTTTAGTAGCGTTGTGGACAAGGTCAACAGAACATTTTCCAGAAAAGATTTCTTAATTTTCTTTGGTAAAAAGTTTATAAACTAAAAGGAATTTTGCCATTACCCACCTTTGCAGTAGCTGCCAAATATGCAGATAGATGAGCGAGGTCTAATTTCTATCGTTTGTTTTGTTTCCTATAGTTTAAAAAAATTAACCTTTATTTTTGAGAGAGAGAGAGCAAGTGGGGGAGGGGCAGAGACAGAGGGAGACACAGAATCTGAAGCAGGCTCCAGGCTCTGAGCTGTCAGCATAGAGCCCGATGCGGGGCTCAAATCCACAAACACCGTGAGACCATGACCTGAGCTGAGTCGGACCCTCAACTGACTGAGTCACCCAAGTGTCCCATATGTTTCCTACAGTTTTAATCAAAATCTTCTTAGAAACAAAAAAATACAGTTTGAAACTCCCTATTTCACATCAAAATACTTAAAAGTTAGAGATGGCCTATTGCCATGATTTAAGGCATTGACTAGATGTACTAACAGAATCAGCTTTGTGCTGTGTGTGACCCACACACTTTTATCAAACCTCTTGTTCATTCATGAGACACTTTAGTTGCAACCTCTGCATCAGGAAATAAAACATTCAGATTCCAAGAGCAATCAAGGGACAGTATCATGTGCCGTCATGTGGTACTCCCTGGTCTAATTTGGTGGCCAGAAGTTCTGACTGAGCACTGGTATCCTTTAGGGAGATGAAAAAAATTTATTGACTTAAAAGTATTTACCTGTCTCACCCCAGTTTTAGGAGATTCAGTCTCCATACATGTTTCTACTCCCCCTTCTCCACCATACCGAATTCCAAATTATTTTTCACATATTGCACAAGATGCTGTTTTGGTTATTTACTTCCCCAATAATGTCGTACATGTCTTTTTATCAGTCATTAGATCATGCAGTCACTTAGCCTTCTTTTTCAGTGATGTCCAGACTACATCTCTATTAGTATTGTAATCACCTTTTTGTCATCAGCTGAACTCTTAGAAAACATAGTAATGCTATCCGCAATGCTAAAAGTTTAACACTATCTTTTTTTCCCTCTTCTGGGTGAGTTTTTAAAATTACTTTTATTGAAGGATAATTGGCACACAATGTTACATTAGTTTCAGGTGTACAGTACAGTGATTCAACAAGTCTCTACCTTGTGCTATGCTCTCCACAAGTGTAGTTACCATGGGTCACCATACAGCGCTATTACAGTAGCACTGACTATATGCCTAGTGCTGTGCCTTTCATCTCCATGACTTATTCATTCCATAACTAACACTATCTTGATACAAAGCACAGCAGTTAGTCTACAGGAAGAGTTCAAAGTGGACTATTAACACTCACAATTACAGAGTGAGGCAACAATGGACAATGCAGTCCTATGAAGCATGGATCATAGTTCCCACACCGGCAGTCAGAGGGAAGAAAGCAAGAGCAGCAACAGAAGGAAGATAATCTATGCCTTGTCCATTTTCCATCAAAGATAGTGTTACTTTCAGCCCCTGGTTTTTGGGTGCTTTCCTCCATCTGCTCCCACCAATAATGGAAAACTCAGGACTTGACACATCACAGGATAGAGGCTGTGTGGTTGCTCAAGTGACACATTGAAACATCATTCAGTTCAACCACGTTTCTCCTCCAGAGAAGAAAGTGAGGCTAAGAAAGAGCAGGTCAAGTCTACATAGCAAATTAGTGCCACCCTTACCACTCATCACACTATATTGCTGACCTCCAATGTAAAGATCTTTCTAGTATAACATCTAGTTTTCATTGATCAGAATCTGACCCAAATATGAACAGAGTTACAAAAAATAATGGCAATACATAGGCAAGTAATTGAGATTTGAAGAAGATATTTCTGTTCATTTTCACAGATATAAAGTTAGAATAAACCATAAGAAGTAATTTCTTATTCCATAATTTGCGAATGTTTGAAACTTGCTCACCAGCATCTATGGTGAAAGTTTATAATATATATATAATTTCCATATGTTATGGACTACAAGATTATGTCTCCCTCAAACTCACAGGTTGAAGCTCTAATCCTCAAAGTGATGATATTTGGAAATGGGGCATTTGGGAGGTAACTAGATTTAGATGAGGTCGCAAGGGTGGACACCTCCTGATGGCATTAGTTCCCATATAAGAGGAGACACCAGAATATATTTCTCACTCTCTCTCTCTCTCCTGTCTCTCTCTCTCTCTCTCTCTCTGTTCAGGCACCAAAGAAGAGGTCATATGAGCATACAAGAGAAACGACAGCTGCCTACAAGCCAAGACCAGAGGCCTCGGACCGAAACTAGCTCTACTGGCAGCTTGACCTTGGACTTCCAGCCTCTAGAGCTGTGAAAAATAAAATCCTGTTGCTTAAGCCACTCTGTTTATGGTTTCATCAGAGCAGACTGAGGTGACTAAGATATCATCCATGTAAAAAAAAAGCAAAAGATTATTCTTCTCAAACTATATCTCTTTAAACTAAAATCTCTTTAAAAAGCAAAAGATTATTCTCCTCAAACTATATAACATTAGCTATTCACAAGTATTGTCAAAATGACTAAGCTTTATAATGGAAGAAATCACACATAATATTAGACAATAATTCACACTTTGAATAAAATATAAGGATATATTTAAAACACTCCTAAGGAAAATGGAGAGTGGAAACCGTACATTGTGCTCCATCTGTGTGTAGATGTGCGTATGTGTGTGGATTTGAGGTACTAGCCACACGGACCTGGTTTTCTCGCCACGTTTCAGCAGGCTTCCCTTTCCTTCCAACTGTCACTTGTATGAACTCTTCCTTGTTACCTTAGGCCTTGAGAGTCCTATTGATCTTGTTTCAGAAATGCAATGAATTTAAACATGTCAGCTAAAAAGGCCATTCTCCTCTGTTGGCGCATTAGCGGTGTTCTCCCCACACCACAGCTGAACACTGACACAGTTTTATTCACTCCCCAGCCTACTGGATCGTGGTGGCACAACTTCCCTAATATGGCACATGATGACTTTATCTATATTAGAGTACACCAGAACATTCCCGAAAGTTCTTTCCTCATCCCATTAGCCTCTCTACACACTTCAGCCCCTTGCGATAAGAAATAGGAGCACAGTCTCCATGCTAAGGATTCCATTTCCCTCCGCCTTTTCACTCTCCCTTAACGCCGCTTTGCAAAAACTCCCCCGCCTGCTCTGCCAGCCGTTCACACTCTTGTTCTTCCAAACCCTCACTTTCCTCTTTTTCGAGTCTCTCTAACAGTCAAGTATGATGCTCTTGGCTACTACACCGTATTGCTTTGCATTTCTTTTTTTTTTTAAATACAATTTATTGTCAAATTGGCTTCCATACAACACCCAGTGCTCATTCCAACAAATGCCCTCCTCCATGCCCATCACATATCATCCATAGAAGCTGTGGAGCATGGAGATTAAGAGTATAGATTCTAGACTACAGCCATTCTGCTTGGGTGAAAATAGTTTCTTCTCTCACTTCCTAGTTTCCTGACCTTGGACAAAGTTACTTAACCTCTTCTTGTGTTTTAGTTTTGACTGTTCATAAAAATGATGATAATGAAAGTAGACTTCTTCAGATGTCGCGAGGATTAAATGAGATGATCCATGTAAAACACTTATGTATCTAGTGCAAAATAAGTGATGAATAAATTGCAGCTATTAATAATCTATTCTCTTTACTATCTCCATGCTACAGTGCTAGGTGATATAGGTCAAATTTGTGATTTGAAGGTATTGCATGGTTAGGTTATAGCAATTTTGAAACATGCTCTAATGTATTTGTTCTCTAGAATACATTACCAAAAATATTTCCTAACATGAAATTAATAGGTCCAAGTTATATTGATTAAAACAATATCAGAAGAATTGAACCAATACTGGACATTTAAATCTTCGTTGTTAGAAATAATTCAGCTGAATCAGTAGGACATTGATTCTGGTAACACGACTATCATCAATATCTGTAACTTTGAACATGTCACTGAAACAAATTGAATTGTAATTTCCTCACATGATAAAATGGGAAAATTCAATTCATTTCAAAAATATTTGTTGAGCCCCTACTCTCTGCTGGTGTCTTCAATAGATGATTTACATATATTATATCATTCATCCATACAGCAGTACTATGTAATAAGATTATCCTTATTTTGTAGCCAAAAAGCATTGAGGCTCTGCCTATCTATCTCCCTGGGTTAAGAAGCATGGAAGTGTGAATCTTTTATAAATGAGAACATTATAAACTTCCCAAACATTTTATTACTTTAAATTCAATACACTTGTTTTGACAAAGTACATCATTTCGGTAATTAATTTCTTGCCTATCTTTTCTCCCAGTGTTTTGATGGGATATCTGAATCATGCGAGCCACTGACCAGTGTTTCTAGATTTGGGTATGACAATTAAATTAGAGTCTTCTCAAGATAATTAATGAAATATGAAAACAAGCTTTGAAAGAAAAATAAATTTTAGTCTGGGTAAATGTCACTATTCCAGAAATATATATTTTACACTGTATAAAGAATACAATGATTATATATTAATGTGTTATTAATTAATTATTATACTGTATAATATATATCATTAAGCAATTTGTGCCACAAACTAAAACAGCTAATGCTTTTTTGTATATATTTCAAATTTTGAATCACAAATACTGAAGAGAAAAGTATTTTGAGACCTATGAATTAAATGTGACTAGTTTGGAAGAGAGGATGCCAAAAACACTTCATGTAAAATTGTCTTCCCTGTGATAGAGTCACACTTTCCTTAATTACCTTCCAGGAATTTCTTCTTCTTCATTTCTTTTTTAAATTTTTAAGTGTTTTATTTATTTCTGAGAGAGAGACAGCATGAGCAGGGGAGGGTCAGAGAGAGAGGGAGATACAGAATCTGAAGCAGGTTCCAGGCTCTGAGCTAGCTGTCAGCACAGAGCCCGACGCGGGGCTTGAACCCACAAACCGTGAGATCATGACCTGAGCCGATGTCGGACGCTTAACCGACTGAGCCACCCAGGCGCCCCATAGGAGAAGCGGATGACATAGATGGCCATCCAGAAGAGCCATGTCTTTGCAGAGGATTTCCAACGGGTCACTCTTAAAGTTGATGAATAGCAAATGTGAAGTAGTGATATCTAATGTTGAAAAATGAAGCCACCTAAGGAGCAAGAAATGATAGGTAACTTGGTGCTTTTTTAATAGCATAAAAAGTTCATAAGTGAAGAATAGTCTCAGAGATGCTCCAGTTTTGATTTGTGTCCTGCACCTCCAGCATACCATTTCAGATCTACCCTTCTTTATAGATAGGATAAAAATAAAATATCTCATTTCCTCCCCAAAACACCCAATATGATTATATAAGGATGTATTTGTGGGCAATTGAAACACATTCCCTCCTCGTACTCCATAAACTCAGTGGGGCCCCACTGGGACCTGGATTTTGGCCTGCAGAAATCTATAATAGCAAGTTTAAGCACTTGTAGGATAATGAGAAAATTTAGGCATTCTCAATAATATCACTCAATGCAGTGTATCTTCATTTCTTTAATAAAAAAGGAAATTCCTGCTGATCAAGTGTTACATAGCTTAAAGCTCATTTGGGGGGATATAATGGCCAATGCCTAATTTATGCTCCTTGGGTTCATCTCGATATTAACCTTTTATGATTCCAGTGGGGTTAGAGGCTTAATAGAATGAGGTGAAGTTATTAAAACACATAACTTTATAATATACACATTTCTCACTGTTCCCTCCAGAGTCAAAATATTTCTTCTCAATCTGAATGAAGCAGGGAATGATTTACCCATATGCTCCTCCCAGTTCACATTTATCTTTAATGAGAACTCTGCCAGTTAGTTTATTTTTGTAACTAATGACACTTTGCTCCAGAAAAAAAAAAACAAAAACCTGATGTCAATCAGTTAAAAAGAGACCGACAGAGACAGAGAGAGCCTGTGTATATATTTTGGCAATTCAGAGTCCTTGTGTGAGCGTGTGTGTGTTTTGTACTTTCTATAGAATTTTAGAATCACAAATCATGACTTTCTTTTCCAATGTTCATTATTAAAGGAAGTTTTGTAGAAATGCTGCCTAATACTTTCTGAAGGTCAACTGAAAGTGAGTCTGTGGCATGGTCAGATAAGAGAACACGGCCCAGAGCCATGCTATCCACATCATTAATCAGAAAGTGAGGAACTTAGAAGTCAGTCTGGAAATATGAGTTATGTCAGTTGGAGAGGAATATATAATCCCGTTCAGTAGAGTGTGAAAGTTTCCATATATCCGCTCCTCCTAAATCAGTAATAGTGGAGGATGATGCTTTCTGAGCTTTTTGAATAAAATGGTATTCTTGGTAATATATGCTAAATCTCTGTGAATTAGGATCCAAGGCCATACAGTAAGTCACCACTCCAAACTGTCTTCATAAAGGTATTATTTTGAATTTTGAGAGAACTATATTTGGGTTGCCATGTAAATTTGTTTGACATTGGATCATTTGTGGAAGAAGTAGAACACCATCAAATATTTCATGTTCCTCTGGACTTCAAGGCAGCTTTAAATATTTAGGGGGCTAAGTACAAACATGCTGAAGTCATACCATATGCCAGATTGAGGTGTATATATGTTTTATTTATTCAGCACACATACATATGCACACACAAACATGCAACTATTGAGATAGGAAATTGAGACATGAAGTTAAATAACTTCTCCGGGATCATGAAATCACAAAGTTGCAGACTTGAGTCCATGTTACTACAAAAATCAATGTTCTTTTCCCTATAGGGAAGGTGCTCCCTGCTGTATTTTATTTTAGTAATGTACACATATCTATCCCCATGACACCTTCAGCTACTGAAGGGATTAGAACCTTCCCACAGTTGAGATTTTCACAGCCTCATGACACCTAGCTCCGGGCTTAGAGCAGCTAGCTGGGACTCAGTAGAGAGGGGTTAGCAGATTGAGCTGACGATTACTGACCTCAAGTACTGGCAATAAAATAGAAATGTAATGTGATGAATGAATATATTTGGAAAACCGTCCTTTGGGCACGAAAATGAGGATACAGATTCTGCCATCAGTAGTACATGTTCTCTGATGTATCGTTATCCTGCATTTGGAGGGAACCTGTAGGTGTTCTCTCGGCCTAGCCCCACTGGCGATATGGATATCGAGGCAGGGCTGCGGCATTTAGTCAGGAAGCAGTTAGGCTGACTGGCCCATTTAGGTGTCATACGAGACAGAAGTGAAACAGACATACTCGTGGGAGTAAATAAAATTCTAATTTTCTTACTAAGCTGTATATATATATATATATATATATATATAATTTTTTATTCATTTCTGAGAGAGGGAGAGAGACAGATGGGGGTGGTGGGGAGAGAGAGAGAGAGAGTAGGAGAGGGGCAGAGAGAGACACACACACCCACAGAATCCGAAGCAGGCTCCAGGCTCTGAGCTGTGAGCACAGAGCCCGATGTGGGGCTTGGACTCACAAACCCCCAGATCATGACCTGAGCCAAACTTGGATGCTTAACACAGTGAGCCACCCAGGTGCCCCTAAACTGTATGCTTCTTGAGGACAGGATAGTTAGTATCTTAATTATCTCTATAATCCTAGCACCTGGCACAGTGCCCAGGTCTATGTTTCCTGAAGAATGAAGTGAAGGAGTTCTGTGATCTCTAAGGTCACTTTTGGTTCTCACCTAACATCCTGACTTTGCACATGTTCTTCTTTCCACCTGCAATGCCTTTCCTGATCTTGCTTTCTCTATCTCACTACCCCCTGCTTGTTTCTATACCTCAGCTCAAGTATCCTTTCCTCTGGATAACTTTCCCCAACTCCTCTGGTGATAGTTCATTCTCCTTTCCCTGTATTCCAATTTTACCTGGAATATACTTCTTAAAGAACCGAGAGACGGTTTCTGCATGTCTACGGAACAACTGAGCCAGTTTTGAATTCTGCTTCCACCATCGCCATTCAGAAAGTTCTCCCGTCTCTACTGCAGTCCCTCAACTGTAGGGTTGTTTTTTCTTAATGGTTTACTTATTTTTGAGAGAGAGATAGAGACAGCATGAGCAGGGGAGGGTCAGAGAGAGAGGGAGACACAGAATCTGAAACAGACCCCAGGCTCTGAGCTAGCTGTCAGCACAGAGCCTGATGCGGGGCTCGAACCCAGGAACCATGAGATCATGACCTGAGCTGAAGTCGGACGCTTAACCGACTGAGCCACCCAGGCGCCCCCTCAACTGTAAGGTTTTTGTCCAGTTGATCTCTAAGATCGAGCACTGCCAAGCTGAGCAGAGATAAGGTAGACAAGTTCATATCCAAGGTGAGAACCACTGATACTTCTGGTCAGGGAATGACTTTCTTTGGGTTCTGTTGGTACATTTCTGCCTTATAATTTTACATAAATAGCTCTTTAGAATATGTATCTAGCTAGAAGCTCATCCTTCTTGCCCTTGGGTTCTGTCTTCCTACCTGTAATCAAGTTTGGCATGGCCTTGGGGGTCCAACATTCTACAAAGTAATCTACATAAGATATGGGCATTGTTTGAAAAAATAAAAGGTTTTGTAAAGTCAGTCTGCAATCTTATACAAAAGAGGCTTTGTAACTACTTTATAGGCTAATCATCAAACAGAGCGTTATTGTGTCTCATATATTTTACACATGATGAGAAAGAGAAAAAGACATTCTATGAATCCCAGACTGGGAGAAAGAAGCCTTATGCCTCTGCCCTTGGTTTTTCATATGTTACACCATGATAGACACACTATTATAATTTCATAAGAAAAATATTTATATGTTTGTGTGCATGCTGGCCCACATGACCTAAATCTAAAAAAAAAAAAAAAAAGGAAAATACATATTAATAGCTGGAACAGTTATTTTCAGCCCTAAGTAAGCATTATAATCATTTTTAGGGCTACATAAAAATACCAATGCAGGGGCTCCAGTCCTTACCAATAAATCAGAATTTCCAGAGATAAGGCTCCGGGGAATCTTTTCAAATCTGGAGTCTTAAGTCCCTCAGTTCTTGTATTATTACTCCTTTGATAATCCCTGTCTCACCATTTTCTGTGTTTTCTCTTTGAATGTGTTTTCAACACTGTCTCTGGCTTTCTGAGATGTCTGTTGGTCTTTGGATTGTTTGTTCATAATTAAGACTAAAACCAAATACACACAGATTGAGAGCTCCCTTTGCAAAGGTGGAAGTACATGGTGATCAGGTGCTAAACCTGGCTTCCCACTGAAGAACCACTGAATATCTGCTGTTCAGTTATTTTTTTGAGGTCAGTCAATTTCTCAAAAGAGACTAATCCACCAATATTATGCCGTGGTGACATAACCTCTGTGAGGAGGAAAGTGGGGGAGGGCTGGGGGCCTCCGTGTGCATACTTTTCACTTCAATCCTTCTGTTTTCAACTCTGGATCTCACCACTGGCCTCCTTTGTGTTAGGTGTCCCCAAGTCTGGAGCTTCTCAAGTTCAACTTTCAGAAACAAAACCTTTGGTTTCTTATCTGGGAGGAAGAGAGAGTGGCTTACTGCTGTGGAGAGCGGGGGTGGAGACCTGGATATCCATCCGCTCTAAACACAGACTTCCAAGTCCCCTCTGTGTTTATTCCAGCTCCCCGCCCTTGTTTTCTGCAGTATCTGTTGCCTCCACATGCGGCATTCTGACTCAGGTGTGGAAAATCACATTGCCTCTATTTTATTTGTCCTTCATTTTATGCTTTTTTTTTTTTTTACTTTACTGTCATTTCAACAGCGTTTTCTGAAGAGAAAGATGGTAAACAAGAGCACTTAATCCACAACGTGAGTAAGCATAATTTATTTTAAGCTGTTTACAGTGGTGTCCTCTGAGAGATCATGTAAGGGCGGCACTTCCGAGACTTTTTATCAATTATAGGCTTAGCTCCATCTAGCCTTCGCTGCTTTCTCAGCCATCCAGCTTGTATTCTTAATAAAGAATTCATTAAGTTAGTTATCCACTTATACATCTATCCATTCACACTTCACATTTATTCATTCATTCACCTATTTTGGATATACTCATTGAATATGCACTCAGTCAAATATCTCTGTGGGCGCCTGGAAAACAATGAGGCATCCAGCACAGGCCACGCCCTTGAGAGGCTCACACTTCCTGAAGAGAGGCCGGCAAAGCCATTGACAGCCCCTGTGAATGCCTGTCGCTAGCTAGTATGTGTCTGTAATGAGAGAATTGAGGTTTTATCCAGGTCCCCACCACCAGAGGACTCTCAGTGGTTAAATGTGAAGGACCCCTAGCATAGAAATGTGCCCACACGCACACACACCCAGACATGCAGGGCAAAAGTAACCTACCCTCACCATTATTTGAGATATAAACTATTGTTAGACCAAGAAAATATTTTTCCTTAAGGTACCAGGCTTTTGTCTCTACGTCTTGAGATGGACATCTTGAGAGAATATCAAAAAAGCAATAGGGTATGAAATAATGGATTCAAATCCTTGCTGTTTACTTTAGAGAAAGCAAATAATGAATGACACTTTCTAGTTGTACAGATAATCTCCTGTCTGGCCCCCTGAGGACCCTGTAAAGTGCACTTTCCAGCAAAGCGACAGAGTTGGCCAGGAAAACAAAAACAAAAACAAAAAAACAAAAAACCAGAGCCATTTAGAAATTTAGAAGTATCCTTTGTTTTTGTTTTTGTTTTTGAGAGAGAGAGAGAGAGAGAAAGAGAGTCTTAAGAAGGCTCCATGCTCAGTGTGGGGCTTGATCCCATGGCCCTGGGATCATGACCTGAGCCAAAATCAAGAGTTGGACACTCAACCCACTGAGCCACCCAGGCATCCCCAGAAGTATCATTGTTGAAAGGGTTAGAGAACAATGAGAGAAAGTTGAAAAGGCAACCAGAGCAATGCTTTTGCATTGGCAGCTTTTCTCAAGCTACCTATCTGATTATCCGCACGGCTGTTCTAATGAGCAACCACAACAAACCACAAGCTTGCTAAGTCCCTGTGCTGAGCATGGTGCAGATGCAGGGGAAAGCAGACTTTTAATACAGGACAAAAGCCGCTAGGGCAGCCCCCACCTGAATCCCGCATCGCACAAACCAGAACACCAAACAAAAGGCACTAACGCTGAAAGGAAATATTCTTGAGTTTTCCTGTTATCAAATATTCATTAAGTTACGCATCAACAAACCTTCCTGGGTTTTCTTTAGTGAGGCAGCGTGGGAAAAGGGAAAAAGAAGGAATCTGTAGTCAGATGAACATAAATGCAAATCCTATTCCACCACTTACTGCATCTGACCCCGAGCTAATTCTCTGAACTCTCTGAACCTTGGTTATTCCCTCTGTTGAAATGGAGATTAAAATAGCTTTGCTGCTTCACTGGGTTGTTCTGAAGTTTAACTGAGATAATGTATGTAAAAGCAGGCCTGCAGTCAACGTATTTGTAATTGATATGATATATACACGGCTGGTACACTCAATCTGCGGTTATAGTTCCCAATGATAAACTTATCTGAAAATAAAAAGACATGGGTCCCATCTAAGTTTCAGGCTTAAACCTGGAAAGTGGAATTGCTGTCTTTACTGTGTGGGTGCTTTGTAAAACGTATTGCTTTTGTGAAAGACGATCATTTTAGTCATATTGTACTATTTAGCATTCACCTCGTCTCTGAACTGTGCTCACTGTTACTCGCAAGATTTCCTCATACTTCCTGGCACTGATGTCCTATTTTCCCCAGGCTTCCAAGCTTTGTCTCCTTATCAGTGTTTTCTCCCAACCTTTTTTTCTCCATGCCTTGGCAGGCTTCATGAAGGAGACTGAGCTCGGCAGTCAGTGAAAAGAAAAGGCTAAGGAAAGCAGCCATGATCAAGGGCTGAGGCCAAACAGATGAAGGTCAAAAAAGATGCTAGTTGCTCTAGGGTGAAGAAAAGCAGCATAAAGGGCGACAATCAGGAAAAGAAGATAAGTGGTCCGTAAACGAATGGTGATGGAACTGCACTCCATTTATGGAGTACTTGTTAGGTGGAAGGGATAATGGGTGGCGTCTATGGTTATTACCTAATTTAAGACTCATAGCTTTCTATGAGGGAGGTGCTAGGGTAAGTGCATCTGCAATATCCCCACTTAGAAAATAACCTTCTATAACAGAGCACTGATCTTTAGATATATGAAAAGGCAGGAAATAGCAGAGGCAGTGTAAGTAAATGTGAACAACAATGGACCTTCAGGAGACCCGAGTTTTATTCCTGGCTTTGTCATTTTTGCTGTTATTTCACACAGTTCCCTCACCTCTCTGAACTGTAGGTTCCCTTTCTGGAGTATCTGGATAGTGAGTTCTGCTTCGCTCACAGTGTTGCTGTGGGTTACGTAGGAGGTGGCACACAGCCTTAATGGTTAAAGCCACGAGTTCTACAGCGATGGCGCTTGGCTTCCAAACCTGGATAATTAAATATGCAACTTTGGGCAGTTGTCCACCTCTCATCCTTCTGCGTCTTCTCTTCATAAAATAGGGACAAATTGTACATTTCTTCTGGTTAAAATGTAGAAGCTGAGGCTCTAGATAGTGTGTTTTGAATCCATTCCCCTTCCATCTTCTAAGGAAATTAGCTTTTATCATAATCACTCTGTGTTACGTCCAGTTTCATCACTGATATGTCGCATGTACTTTTAACCACAGCATCATTTCCATCTTAACCTTTGCCCCGCCCTCCATATCCCAAAAGTCACTCCCCTATATCTGTCATCTGCCTTAGCTACACATCACTCAACAGCCAAATTTCCACTGTAATTAGCATTCTGTCCCTACCAGTCTTTTGAAATCGCTCTCATAAGCTCACCGATAATCTTTTCATATTTCTTTGTCTTCTGACCTATGGCCACTTCTCATTTTGCTCTGAGCAAACTCATCCACTCCAATGGATTCAATTACCATCAATAAAATCAGTTCTCAATTATGAGCTCCGAGAGGAATTATTGGCATATTTGGGGAAACTGCACAGTTGGGGAGAATGTGTAATTTTAAAAACACCTATTACAAATGGCAGTCATTGTTAATACAGACTATTGAATATAAACTCTAATTTTTTATATATTTGTTTTTGAGAGAGAGAGAGAGAGACAGAGTGTGAGCAAGAAAGGGGCATACAGAGAGGGAGACACAAAATCTGAATCAGACTCCAGGCTCTGAGCTGTCAGCACAGAGCCTGATGAGGGTGGGGTGGGGGGTCGAACTCACAAATGATGAGATCATGACCTGAGCTGAAGTTGGATGTTTAACTGACTGAGCCATCTAGGCACCCCTTGAATATAAACTCTAAAAGTATTGGATATCAGGGGCTCCTGGGTGGCTCAGTTGGTTGGGCGTCTGACTTCGGCTCAGGTCATGATCTCACGGTTCATAGGTTCAAGCCCCACGTCAGGCTCTGTGCTGACAGCCAGCTCAGAGCCTGGAGCCTGCTTCAGATTCTGTGTCTCCCTCTCTCTCTGACCCTCCTCTGCTCATGCTGTCTCTCTCACACACAAATAAATAAAAACATTAAAAAAATTAAAGTATTGGATATCAGGGAAATAGAAAAGGTAGCCAGAAAACATTTTATTCATGAATCACTCGTCGACATATCCCAGGGAAACTTCATAACACCAAAGACAATGAAAACAAAGAAAAAAAGTTACTCAAAATTTGACAGAAACTACTTAATAGCAAGTAAATTGACAATACACTACTTAACAGCAAGATTAAAGCCAGAATATAATAAAATAAAAATTACCAAATTTCGAGAGGGAAAAAAACCTGTAATCCTAAAATTCTATACCTAGGTAAATTATCACTCAAAAGAAGAGGCAAAATAAGGATGCTTGGACAGCAAAGACATTACAACTAACAGGTCTCTGCTAAAAATAATAATAAAAGACTCAGTTCAGAAAGAGAGAAAGTTAATTGAAATAGAAGGAATGAGAGGCCAGAAGGGATTGTGAACAAAGCCATTCGAATATCCAGGACAAGAATAAATTGTTTGACATAACAGTGTCTGTATTAATAATGATTATTTGGGGGAATCAAGAAGTTTCAAAACTGAATTTAAAATGTAGGGAAAAAATGTAAAAGCCTGAATAGGTCAAAATTCATGACAGTGTAGGAGCCAAGAGCAGGCTGCCCCAAGATGGGTCACTTTGGCATGAAGATTATTTTGAGTTAAAAAGCAATGAAAACTCAGGAAGTTCAGGAAAAGCTCTTTATATCCCCCCTCAGTTGCCAGAAATAATTTATATAGAGAACCTGCTCTAGGAAGAGAACTATGAGCATAGATGACCACGTTATCATATCAACTAATACAGGCGACAAGGAGGAGCCTAACAAGACCTGTTTGATCAAAGTCCTGTGTCTCACTATTTCCTAGTGACTCAGCAAACATTTGTTTACCAAACATTTACTCTTTTTCATCTTCTTGTGACGTGCATTCCTTTCCTTTAAAGTCCCAGACCCCAATCCCCTTCTCCTTAGTTAGAATGATATTCGGGCCTCATTGTGTTTAACTGTGTTTGGAATTTCCATGTCTGTGTGGGTTCCCTATATGTCCTCTATTAAATTTGATTTTCTCCTATTAATCTGTCTTGTATCAATTTAATTCTTAGTCCAGCTAGAAAGACCTTGAAGGGGACAGGACAATAAGAATTGAATAAGTAATTAAAAAAAAAAACCCTATCTCCTCCTTTAAACAAAAGTATTTATAACTTTAAAAGCATGTATTTCCAAATATTCAAGAACTAGGTAATCTCTGTCTTTCCATCCCTTATAAACTGGTCTAGAAAATCATATACGATAGAATGTTTATTAAATTTGTATTGAAACCTTGCTAAAGATAAAAGTGGTACAAGAGAATTAAAACTTTAGGTCAATTTCAGGCTCTTAGGCAGTTCAGGCAGTTACATGTCTGACTCTTGATTTTGGCTCAGGCCATGATCTCAGGATCATGAGATCAAGCTCCTTTAGGCTTCATGCTGGGTGTGGAGCCTGTTTGAGATTCTCTCTCTCCCTCTCTCTCTGCCTCTCCTCAACTTGCACGTGCATGTGTATGCTCTCTTTCAAAAAAAAATGAAGGAAAAAGAAAAAACCAAAATAGTTTAGGTCAATTTCATTTGATTATAGACAGAAAAACACTGAATATATTATAAGCCAATCAAATTCAGTAAAATATATGTGCATATGAAAATAATGTGTATATATAATCATATAAATTTTATGTGAATCTGGGTGTGTGTCTGTGTGTGTGCTTACATTATACCATTAGAAGGCTTTACTCAGGAATGTAGCCACGGTTTAAACTGCATAAACTACTAGGGCGCCTGGGTGGCTCAGTCGGTTAAGCGTCCGACTTCAGCTCAGGTCATGATCACACAGTTTGTGGGTTTGAGCCCCGTGTTGGGCTTTGTGCTGACAGCTAGCTCAGAGCCTGGAGCCTACTTCAGATTCTGTGTCTCCTTCTCTCTCTGACCCTCCCCTGCTCTCTCTCGCTCTCTCTCAGAAACAAATAAAAAAACATTAAAAATTTTTTTTAACTGAGTAAACTACTTACCATAACTCATCATGTTAATATGTTAAAGGAGAGCAATCACAGAATCATCTCATTAAGTAGAGATAAAGCATTTTGTAAATTTCAACACCAATTCTAGATTTTTAAAAATATTGAGAAAACTAGGAATAGAAGGCAATCTTCTTAATATGATGAAGCATACCTTCCAAAAACCTTCAGCAAACACCATCCTTAATGATGAAATGTTTAAAGTCGAGCATAAGGAAAGGGCATGTACTGTCACTTTTATATTCACCACTGCACAGGAAGTCATAACCAGAACTGTGAAGTGAGAAAAAGAACTAAAATATGTAAGAATCTGGAAAGAAAGAAAAAGAGGGAAATAGAGACAGATAGAAGTTCCTTATTCCCAAATACTATGATTGTTTATATGAAAAACCCAAGAAAACCTATGCTGTAAAACCATCAGAATGAAGGAGGATGAGACACCACCTCACACCTGTCAGAATGGCTAAAATTAACAACTCGGGAAACAGCAGATGTTGGCAAGAACGTGGAGAAAGGGAAACCCTTTTGCACTGTTGGTGGGAATGCAAGCTGGTGCAGCTGCTCTGGAAAACAGTGTGGAAGTTCCTCAAAAAGTTAGAGCTACCCTAAGACTCAGCAATCGCAATACTAGGTATTTACCCAATTTATCCAAAGGCTACACAAATATTGATTCAAAGGGGCACATGCACACTAATGTTTATAGCATCATTATCCACAGTAGCCAAATTATGGAAAGAGCCCAAATGTACATCAACTGATGAATCGATAAAGAAGTTGACTGATGAATGTGTATACACGCGCGCACACACACTCACACCAGCTATCAAAACCAATAAAATCTTGCCATTTACAATGATGTGGTTGGAATTAGAATGTATTATGCTAAGCGAAATAAGTCAGTCAGAGAAAGACAAATATTATGTGATTTCACTCATATGTGGAATTTAAGAAACACAGCAGATGAACACAGGGTAAGGGAAGGAAAAATAAAGTAAGATAAAAAGAGAGAGGGAGGCAAACCATAAGAGACTCTTAAATACAGAGAACAAACTGAGAGTTGCTGGAGGGGAGATGGGTGGGGTGATGGGTTAGATGGATGATGGGCATTAAGAAGGCACCTGTTGGGATGAGCATTGGGTGTTATATGGAAGTGATGAAACACTGCATCCTACTCCTGAAACCAACACTACACTATATGTTAACTAATTTGAATTTAAATAAAACCTTGGAAAAATAAAACAAAATACTTAAAGAAAAAGAACTAATGAGGACATTTTAATGAAAAAGTTAGAGACAAGAAAAATACAAGAAAAAACAAATCACATTCTTAAACAACACTAATAATTAGACAACATATTTTTTTATAGAGAATACTATTTGCATACAGTTTGAAACTAAGTATAAGATACCTAGGAAAAAAATAATATATAGTGTTCTTCATGGAGAAATCTATAAAATGTTATTTGAAATAATAAAGTAAATTTAAACAAAAGAAATATATACCATGTATAGTGCTGAAAAGACTCGTAATAAATATACTAGTTTTCCATTAATGTATTAATTCAGCACAGTCCTAATCAAAATTACAATAGGAAATTGTTCATGGAATTGAGAAGTTGATCTTAAAATTAAATGGAAAAATGGAACGGCAAAGTGCCCAGAATAAGTACGACAATTTTAAAAAGTATTGTAAAGAGCTTTCTGCATTAGAGAACAAGAATTATTATAAAATGGAAGGTATAGCACTTGAGACAGTATGTTACGTGGAACTACAGACAAATAGACCCAAGTATCACAGTATGGAGATGAGAAACAAACTCAAAATGTGTGGGACTTTGGTATGTAATAGATGTAGTACTATAAATCCAAGGGGAAATAATGAAATCTCTTAATAAATAGAGCTACTACAATTGTCTGTTCACATGGAAAGAAATAATTCCCTACCTCAAATCATACACAAATATCAAGGGCAAACAGATTAAAGAACTACATGTAAAAATCGATATAATTTAATGAAGCAAACAAGAAACTAGTATTATGGGCTTATTAGGGAAGGATCCCTTTAAAAAGGCAACAAAAGTTCAAACTACAATGTGGATGGACCTTGAAAATATGCACACTGAAGGAAACCAGTCACAAAATATGACAAATATGATTCCATTCACGTGCAATGTCCAGAACAGGGAAACCTATAAGAGACAGAAAGTTGATTAGTCATTGCTTATGGCTGACCCTCCAAATCCTCATCCCACCAGCCACAAGCAATCACTAATCAACTTTTCCATATATATGACATATACTTTTTAAAGTAATAAAACCATTCCAAAATTGACTGCAGTGATAGTTACATGTAACTGTGAATATACTGGAAACCCTTGAATTTTACACATTGAATGGGTGAATTGTATGGCATGTGAATTGTATCATAAAGCTTGTAAAATATAAGGTCAAATGATAAATGAATAGGTTGAGACACAGTGCTTGAAAGCACTGAAGTTTAAAAAAGTTGTGTAGAACAGGGGAGCCTGGGTGGCTCAATCAATTAAGCGTCCAACTTTGGCTCAGGTCATGGTCTCACAGTTCGTGAGTTTGAGCCCCATATCAGGCTCTGTGTTGGCAGTTCAGAGCCTGGAGTCTGCCTCAGATTCTGTGTCTCCCTCTTTCTCTGCCCTTCCCCCACTCTCTCTCTCTCTAACCCTCCCCTGCTTGCGTTCTCTCTCTCTCTGTCTCTCTCCCTCTGTCTCTCTCTAATAATAATTTTTTTAAAGTTCTGTAGAACAAAACAAAATATAAACAAAATGAATGGACAGGCAACAGACTCAGAGAAGGTATTTACAGTGCATATGCCTAACAAAGGTACTCCCAAATTTCAATGAAAACAACCCAAGGGAAAAAGGACAAAGTAGATGTATAGGTAAGCATCGTCTCTGTATGAAAAATAAGCATACAGGGGCGCCTGGGTGGCTTAGTCGGTTAAGCGTCCGACTTCAGCTCAGGTCATGATCTCACGGTTCGTGGGTTCGAGCCCCACGTCGGGCTCTGTACTGACAGCTCAGAGCCTGGAGCCTGTTTCAGATTCTGTGTCTCCCTCTCTCTCTGGCCCTCTCCTGCTCACGCTGCCTCTCTCTCAGAAATAAAACATTAAAAAAAAAAAAAGAAAAAGAAGCATACAAAATGGTACTTTATTACACTAGAAATCAGGCATATGCAAATTAATACTATAAATAATACTGACAAAAATGAGAATGTCTGACAATTCCAAGTGTTGACAGGATGTAGAAACAGGAATTCTCACATAGTGCTGGAAGGAGTATAACTTTCTATAACCAGAGAGGAGAGGTTTTTGACAAGATCTAATAATGTTAAAGATGTATGCACCCAATAATCCATTAACCATATTCCTTTAAAATGTTCATAGTATCATATGAGATGTCCAATAATCTGGTATTGTTATTTATTAACAATGTAAAATTGGAGAGAACACAAATTTCCATTAATAGAAGAATGGGTAAATACATGGTGGTTCCCTCAGACAGTGGAACAGCAAATAGCCTTTATGTTGAAAGAACTATAGGTGCACACATCACTTGCATTATTCTCAAGAACATAACATTAGATGCAGGGGGGCTGGGGGACTCAGTCGGTTGAGCTTCCGACTGTTGGTTTCAGCTCTGGTCATGATCTCACGGTTTGTGAGTTCCAGCCCTGCATCGGGCTCTGTGCTGATGGTGTGGAGCCTGATTGGAATTCTCCTTCTCTCTCTCTCTCTCTGTCCCTCCTCCTTCAAAATAAATAAATACAGTTAAAAAACCCACTGTTTAAGGAGATTCGATCCTGGTAGAGAGGCAAGATGGCGGAGAAGTAAGGAGCTCCGTACATTTCTCCTGCACCCATCTCTCAAGCAAAGAAGGCCTGAGTTCGTGGGACACTGAGCCACAGGAGTTTGGGAAGAGAAAGAGGCAGAGCACACTGGGAAGGAAGCCTCATAATTGCGTGAGTGCGAAAGGGGAAGGTAAAAGCGGGATGGGACCCAGGGACACGGAGGGAGGGAGGGAACGCGGCTCGCGTGCAGCTGCGGTGAGTGATTAACCGGCGAGTGGGGCCGAGCTGCCGCGAGTCCAGGGGAAAGCAAAGAAAAGCTGAGATTGTTCATAGAACCATCCCTGGAGAAGCTGAGATTGTTCATAGAACCATCCCTGGAGAAGAGAAAAAACTTCAGCTTGGAAAGACAGCGTTTTGTAGCTCAGGCTGGGGTGCTGACTTTAAACTAGGTGCCCCGGTCCCAGAAGGCGCCAGGAAAAACTGAACTGCCGTGCGCCCGGCACCATCCATGGCGGCGGCGGCCCGGTGAAGTGGCAGCAACGCCAGCGGAGGCGGTCCCGGCACCGGGTGAAGCTGCAGTGGCGCGCGACAGTGGCCCGCTGAAGCGGCTGTGGTGCGTTGCAGCCACGCGGACTCTACTGACCTGAAGTTGCTACGTTCCCCGAACGCACTCGGGTTGTATCCCTGCTTGACCCCGGCGGATCTGAGGCTGATACACTTCCCCCACCCCCCCGACTCAACCCCCAGGCAACAGGGAAGCAGCGACCTGCGGAATTGTTCAGGGCAGTATAACAAAGTCCACGGACTGGGACCTGCAAACAGGCGTGGTGTGGGGCATAGTACTCAGCCCACCTTGGCTACATCCTCAGCACAGGGAGATCTGACCAAAGAAGTGATTTGCAACGCTTGGTTGAGAAGGGACTGGGGCGACGCCATTCTTCTCCCCACAGCCACCAAGCAGGGGCCTCTGGGAGGCCAGCAGACACAGTGGAGACAAGACCTGCCTACACCAAACCACACCCATCCTCTCCAGATAGCTGTTTTGTTGTTGTTGTAGCTGTTTTTACCTGAGCCTGGGTTTGCATGTCTATTGGTTTTGTCTGTGTGTTTGTGTACCTGTGTTCCCTCTGTGGTTGTCTGTTTTCTTTTTCCAGGGCTGCCTCAAGAAACAAGCCAAACTACATATGGTGGAGAGTCCCAAATACCACTACCAGTAGGGAAACAAAATAGCAAAACGCTCACCAAGAGAAACCAAGAGATACCATCCGAAGAACACTTCCTGAACAGACAGGCCCTGAACAGTCAAAAGAGACCTCTCTGATGCAGCAGAACTTGCAGGGGCCGTGTGTACAACAAGCTTTTAAAATTAACAAGAGATAGAAAGCTAACCAAAATGACGAAACAGAAGAACTCTCCTCCAAAGAAACTCCAGGAAGAAATGACAGCTAGAGAACTGCTCAAAACAGATATAAGCAACATAACTGAATAAGAATTTAGAATAATAATCATAAAATTAATCGCCGGACTTGAAAAAAGCATGAAAGACATCAGAGAAACTATGGCTACAAACAATATGGAGCCTAAAAATAGTTATGGTGAATTAAAAAAAGGGATAAATGAGATACATAATAAACTGGAGGCATCCAATGCACGGATTAAGGAGCCAGAAAGGAGAATAAGTGATTTAGAAGATACAATTATAGAAAAAGAAGAAACTGAGAAAAAGAGAGATAAACTGATCCAGGAACATGAAAGAAGAGTTCAAGAGCTCAGCGATACAAGCAAACGGAACAATATCTGTATCATAAGAATTGCAGAAGAAGAAGAGAGAGGAAAAAGTGCTGAAGGGGTCCTGGAACAAATTATAGCAGAGAACTTCCCCAACCTGGAGAGGGAAGTAGAAGTTGAAATTCAAAAGTCACAGAGAACTCCCCTCAGATGTAACTTGAATCGATCATCTGCACGACATATCATAGTGAAACTGGCGAAATATAAGGACAAAGAGAGAATTTTGAAGGCAGCTAGGGAGAAAAGGGCCATAACATACAAAGGGAAACCTAGCAGAGTAGTGACAGACCTATCTAATGAAACTTGGCAGGCCAGAAAGGGATGGCAGGAGATCTTCAATGTGATGAATGGAAAAAATAGGCAGCCAAGAATCCGCTATCCAGCAAGCCTGCCATTCAGAATAGAAGGAGAGATAAAAGTCTTTCCAAATAAACAAAAATTGAAAGAACTTGTCACCACTAAAACAGCCCTACAAGAAATCCTGAGGGGGACTCTCTGAGGGAAGTGTTGCAAGGAATGCAAGATACCAGAGACTCCATCACAAGTATGAATCGCACAAAGGACACAATGACTCTAAACCCATATATTTAAATAATAACACTGAATGTAAATGGGCTGAATGCTCCAATCAAAAGACATCGGGTAGTAGAATGGATAAAAAACAAAATCCATCTATTTGCTGTCTAGAAGAAATGCATTTTAGACTGGAAGTTACCTTCAGATGAAAAGTAAGGTGATGGAGAAATATATATCATGTTACCGGTAGTCAAAAGAAAGCTGGAGTAGCTATACTTATATCAGACAAACTGGACTTTAAATTAAAGACAATAACAAGGGATGAAGAAGGGAATTACATAATAATTACAGGGTCTATCCATCAGGAAGAACTAACAATTTTAAATGTCTACCCACCGAATATGGGAGCACCTAATACTTAAAACAATTAATCACAAACAGAAACAAGCTTATAGATAAGAATGTGCTAATAGCAGGGGACTTTAATACTCCACTTACAGCAATGGATAGATCAACCAGACAGAAAATCACTAAAGAAACAATAGACTTGAATGATACATTGGACCAGATGGATCTGACAGATATATTCAGAACTCTACATCCTGAGGCCAGGGAATTCACTTTCTTCTCAAGTGCTCATGGCACATTCTCCAAGACAGATCACATACTGGGACATAAAGCAGCCTTCGATAAATACAAAAGAATTGAGATCATACCATGCACACTTTCAGATCGTAATGCTTTGAAACTTCAAATCAATCACAGGAAGAAGTCTGGAAAACCTCCAAAAACATGGAGGTTAAAGAACACCCTACTAAAGAATGAATGGGCCAATCAGGCAATTAGAGAAGAAATTAAAAAATATATGGAAACAAATGAAAATGAAAACACAACAATCCAAAATCTATGGGATGTGGCAAAGGCAGTCCTAAGAGGAAAGTACATTGCTCTCCAGGCCTATTTCAAGAAATTAGAAAAAGCGCAAGTGCAAAATCTAACAGCTCGCCTAAAGGAACTAGAGGCAGAGCAACAAGAGCACCCCAAACCCAGTAGAAGAAGAGAAACAGTACAAAGTCAGAGCAGAAATAAACAACATAGAGACAAAAGAAACAATTGAACAGATCCATGAAACCAAGAGTTGGTTTTTTGAAAAAATAAACAAAATTGACCAACCTCTAGCCAGGCTTCTCAAAAAGAGAAGAGAGCACCCAAATAGACAAAATCATGAATGAAAATGGACTGATTATAACCAACCCCTCAGAAATACAAGCAATTATCCGGGAATACTATGAAAAATTATATGCCAACAAATTGGACAACTTAGAAGAAATGGACAAATTCCATAACACACACTCACTACCAAAATTCACATGGGAAGAGATAGAAAATCTGACCAGACCCATAACTAGTGAAGAAATCGAATCAGTGATCAAAAATCTCCCAACAAATAAGAGCCCTGGACCTAATGGCTTCCCTGGGGAATTCTACCAGACATTTAAAACAGAATTAACACCCATTCTTCTCAAACTATTAAAAAAAAAATAGAAATCGAAGGAAAACTTCCAGACTCGTTTTATGAAGCCAGCATCACTCTGATTCCCAAGCCAGACAGAGACCCAGCAAAAAAAGAGAACTACAGGCCAATATCCTTGATGAATATGGATGCAAAATTCCTCAACAAGATACTTGCAAATCGAATCCAACAGCACATAAAAAGAATTATCCACCAAGATCAAGTGGGATTCATTCCTGGGTTATAGGGCTGGTTCAATATTTGTAAATCAATCAATGTGGTACATCACATCAACAACAGAAAAGATAAAAACCATATGATCCTGTCGATACATGCAGAAAAAGCATTTGACAAAATACAGTATCCCTTCTTAATAAAGACTCTAGAGAAAGTCAGGATAGAAGGAACCTACTTAAACATCATCAAAGCCATCTATGAGAAGCCCTCAGCTAACATCATCCTCAACGGGGAGAAACTGAGAGCTTTCCCCCTGAGATCAGGAACACGACAGGGATGTCCACTCTCACCACTGCTGTTTAACATAGTGCTGGAAGTCCTGGCATCAGCCATCAGACAACAAAAGGAAATCAAAAGCATCAGAATTGGTAAAGAAGTCAAACTTTCACTTTTCGCAGACGACATGATACTCTACATAGAAAACCCGACACACTCCACCAGAAGCCTACTAGAACTGACCCAAGAATTCAGCCAAGATGCAGGGTACAAAATCAACGTACAGAAATCGGTTGCATTTTTGTATACCAAAAATGAAGCAACAGAAAGAGAAGTCAAGAAACTGATCCCATTCACAATTGCACCAAAAACCATAAAATACCTAGGAATAAACCTAACGAAGGATACAAGAGATCTGTATGATGAAAACTATAGAAAACCTATGAAGGAAACTGAAGAAGACACAAATAAATGGAAAAACATTCCATGCTTATGGATTGGAAGAATAAATATAGTTAAAATGTCATTACTACCCAAAGCAATTTACACATTCAATGCAATTCCAATCAAAATTGCACCAGCATACTTCTCAAAACTAGAACAAACTATCCTAAAATTTGTATGGAACCACAAAACACCCTGAATAGCCAAATATTGAATAAAACCAAAACGGGAGGTATCACCATCCCAGACTTCAGCTTCTACTACAAAGCTGTCATCATCAAGACAGTATGGTATTGGCACAAAAGCAGACACATAGACCAGTGGAATAGAATTGAGAACTCAGAACTGGAACCAAAAATACACAGCCACCTAATCTTTGACAATCAGGAAAGAGTATCCAATGGATAAAAGGCTGTTAAAGCCTCTTTAATAGATGGTGCTGGGAGAACTGGACAGCAACATGCAGAAGAATGAAACTAGATCAATCTCTCACACCATACACAAAAATAAGCTCAAAACGGATAAAGGACCTGAACGTGAGACAGGAAACCATCAAAACCCTAGAGGAGAAAACAGGAAGCAACCTCCTTGACCTCCACCGCAGTAACTTCTTACTCGACACATCCCCAAAAGTAAAAGAATTAAGAGCAAAAATAAAGATTGGGACCTCATCAAGACTAAAATCTTCTGCACAGCAAAGGAAACAACCCACAAAACTAATAGACAACCGATGGAATGTGAAAAGATAGTTGCAAATGACATATCAGATAAAGGGTTAATATCCAAAATCTATAATGAACTCACCAAACTCTACACCCGAAAAACAAACAACCCAGTGAAGAAATGGACAGAAGATATGAACACACAGTTCTCCAAAGAGGACATCCAGATGGCCAACAGACACATGAAACGATGCTCAGCATCCCTCCTCATCAGGGAAATACAAATCAAAACCACACTGAGATACCACCTCACACCAGTCAGAGTGGCTCAAATGAGCAAATCAGAGGATTCTAGATGCTGTCAAGGATGTGGAGACACGGGCACCCTCCTACACTGTTGGTGGGAATGTCAACTGGTACAGCCCCTCTGGAAAACAGTGTGGAGGTTCCTCAAAAAATTAACACTAGAACTCCCCTAGGACCCAGCAATAGCACTGCTAGGAATTTACCCAAGGGATATAGGAGTGCTGATGCATAGGGGCACATGTACCCCAATGTTCATAGCAGCACTCTCAACAATAGCCAAAACATGGAAAGAGCCTAAGTGTCTATTAACTGATGAATGGATCAAGAAGATGTGGTTTATCTATACGATGGAATACTACATGGCAATGAGAAAGAATGAAATCTGGCCATGTGTAGCAACGTGGATGGAACTCCAGGGTGTTAAGCTGAGCAAAAGAGGTCAGGCAGAGAGGGACACATACCATATGTTTGCACGCATAGAAGGATTAGGAGGAACTTAACGGAGGACCATGTGGGAGAAGAAGGGGGGAAATAGTGGGGGAGAGGAGAGAGGCAAACCATGAGAGACTCTTGAATGCAGAGAACAAACTGAGGACTGATGGGTGTGTGTGTGGGGGGGAGATGGGCATGGAGGAGGGCACTTGTGGGGATGGGCACTGGGTGTTATATGGAAACCAACTTGACAATAAACTATTTGTAAAAAAAGAAAGAAAGAAAGAAAAAAAAATTAGTCGGAACAACCCTTGGGGTAGGGGTGGTTTGGGGGCTGTGTGGTTTGGAGAGCGCAGGAAGAGAAGGTTGACTTTTTCAGACTAGGATCTAAGGCAAGGACTGATGGCCTCTACTGATGTCACAGACTTGTACTGACCTCACGGGCTGTGCCTGGAGGTGGCAGGGCCAGGGATACCAATGATGTGGAGGAAATGGGATACTTAGTACTGTCATTTGGAGAACAGTGTGGGGCCGCCTCACTGCTGAGACCCTGACCATCCTCACTGACCAGGAGATCTCTATAGCTTCCTATAGCAACGGTTCCCGAAAGATTACACGGGACCACAGTTCCGCAGTGCCACTGTGGGGGCAAGGAAGGGCATGCTGTCAGTGTATCCAGATCAGCCACATCATCCAGTAATACCACCTTTATTTCTCCTGTACTATAATTTCTAAAATTCTAAATTTTATTTTATTTTTAAAAAAAGAATAAATCAAAGAAAACATATGGAACGTATCTGGTACCCATATTTCTCAAAACAGTCTGTTTTTGCTACAGTAGAAATCAAGAAATGCAAATTAAAATAAGATACTATGTTTTTCATCTAAAACTTAGAAAAAGATGAAAATGAATGAGAGAGTATTGTATAACATTTTTAATCCTAAATCCTGACTGCAGATACCAACTTTGCCACCTCCCACCTCTGTGTCCTTTGGCAAACAACATATATCCTATATCCAATAAACATATATCCTTTCTGAGCCTCAGTTAGGTAGCTCCTAAAATAAAAATACATACGGTCAAATAAATAATTTAAGAAAGATGTTCTAATTTTACTGGCGTCAGTTGGATTAATTACTGACACATTGCTTGATATATTTTCTTCCTCGTTGCATTTGACACTAATGAAAAGAGAAACATTCACGTTCCTGAATGTATTTTTCTGAATGTGTTTTTCCATCATTCAGTAAGTGGCAAAATGGTGTTTATAATAAAACAAACTTTTTAGAATTTTTGGGAGGATCAGTTAAGGTAATGTGTGTGAAGTGCTGAGAACAGAGTCCGGCGCATAGTAAAAGCTCAATAAATGTTAGCTCTGATGATGTTACCTATTAAACATGAAGAAAGTGTTCAAGGTAATGGCCTGGTAATGGAGCAAGATGACACAACCCTGAGGACTCTGAGAGAGAAGCTCTGTGCATGACAGTGACCTTGGCATGGCCCAGCAAGAGAACACACAAAGGCAATTCAGAGAAGACAAAACCAAGGGGGAGAGTAGGGTAAATCTAAAGCCATGAATGTGGCTCAGTGAATTGAAACTGAGGATGGGAAGAGAGGGCAGAAGTAATACTACTTACTGACTTGTGCAGAGCAGAGTGAAAGGTTGAAGAGATTTTCCTCCCAGGAACAATCTCTGTGAACTTCAGGTCAACATGCTCTCAGAAGCAGCATCTTGATATTTTCCCCAAGGATTTGAATTCTCTCACATGCTCACCACTTGGCAAAAAAACGTGGAACTTGCCACGTGCCATTCCCTGTGTAGAAACTTGCTTCCAGGCACACCTTTCCCTGAAATTGCCTGTAATGTATGTTTTGCTTTTCTTAATGTTTCTGTTAGGTTAGTTTAAAAGAGTTACAATTCCAGAACAAAGGCATAACTTTGGAAGCTATATATGAATCCTGAGACTTTTATAGCCAATTCCTATGCTGAGTTTCTGAATAAAGTTTTAAGGCACAAAAATACATTTTATTCCACTGTAGTATAATTTAAGCTTGATTACGAAAGTGCATATGGTTATCTTTAAATTCAGTGTATGTGTTTCAAGCTTATAGAATGAAATTTGCAGGTCTGAAAAAAGATTTGAAAAAAGTCACACATCTGGATGGGTGATATATAGTTGCGACAAAATTGCTCTTCTCTTTAATCCCCGGAGAGAAGAACAAGATTTGTTCCAGCAGGGATTTCGTGGAGGTTTCATCTTCCTTTCTTTTTTATTAAAAGCAACTGTGTATTGATTTCTAAGCACATCTTGACATGTTAACATCTTGTTTTATGTTTTCTTTAGTTATTTAAGGTCACTGATTTGAGTAAATCTGAAAAAAAAAAAAACCTTGGGAGTGGAAGACTTCACAGTAGAACAATCTTGAATTAGCTGGTAGTACTTTTCATATCTAACATTGAATATTCATTGAATCACATTTATTCCATTGACTTTTCTTTCTCTAAGGTTTTTTTTTTGTTTGTTTGTTTGTTTGTTTGTTTTAGTTTTTAAAATTATGGATTGGGGGAGAGGGGCAGAGGGAGAGAGAGAATCCCAAGTAGGCTCCACGCTCAACATGGAGGCTGATGCAGGGCTCAACCCCATGACCATGGGATCCTGGCCTAAGCCAAAATCAAGAATTGGACACTCAACTGACTGAGCCACCCAGGTGCCCCTCCACTGAGTTTTCAGTGAATGATTTTCTTACTGTTAGCTAAGGGAGTGGCAAAGATGCACCAGTGGCTGATTAAAATGAAGGATGCCTATTAACTCAGCCAACATTCGTGATTTGTATCCATTAACAAATTACCAATAGAGAATAATGAGAATAAAAACATAGCCTTTTGGAATAATTGACATTTTGGCAGCTGACAATATTCAAGCAGTAAACCTTACTGGAAGCAACTTACTGGTAAAAAGTTTGACATTTAAAGTAAAAATTGGTAGCAAAAGAATATTTAAAAGATCTTTTGGAGGGATTAGGATATCTGGGAAATTTGCTCAAGAGAGGGAGATCTGATGTTTGCTGAGAACGAGTATGTTCCAGTCACTGTGCTGGCCTTAGCACATACTATATTTCGTTTATTCCTAACAGGATTCTTACAAGGCAGGTGCCATTTTCGCCTCCATCTTACAGATGAGGAAACTGAGAAGTTACTATGTTCAAGATCACATGTTCATAATGGAAGATCCATGGTTGTCTGGCTCCAAAGATCAGTCTGTCAATCATTAGGATTTATTGGTCACATTTAATTCCTTCCTAGCAACTAATCATTTGGCCTGGGATGATTTTGAACCTAACAAATGAAATGTGTCAGAGGAATATAGCAAACAATGATAGAATAATGAGCGTTTACATGTTCCAGATAATATGCTGTACTCTTTTTTTTCCTGCCTTCTACCCTGGCTTTTTAATCAGCTTGATTGAGCTGTAATTCACATACAATACAGTTTATCCCTTTGAAGTATACAGTCTGCATTTTAAAAAATATAGTCACAGAGCTGAGCAACTATCACCAGTTGATGTTAGAACATGTTCGATATCATAAAGAAACCCTATATTCTTTAGCTATCATTCCCCAACAATGTTTGCCCACAGACATAAGCAACTATTAATCTGTTTGTCTGTGTTGATTTCCCTGTTCTCAACATTTCATAAGAATGATATAATACGTGGTCTTTTGTGACTGACTTATTTCACTGAGCATTACGTTTTCAAGATTCATGTGTGTTGTATGGATTAGCACTTCATTCCTTTGATGACTGAGTAGTATTTCACTGTATGGATATGCCACGTTTTGTTTATCCATTCATCAGTTGTTGGACATTTGGGTTGTCTCCACCTTTCAGTCTTATGAGTATTGCTGCTATGAACATTCATGCACAATTTTTTGTGTGGACATATATTTTCAGTACCTTGGGAATATACCTGTAAGTAGAATTGCTGGGTCATACAGTAACTCTGTTTCACTGTTTGAGAAATTGCCAAACTTTTGCCAAAGAAGAAATTGCCGAAGCATCTGCACCATTTTGCATTCTTATTAACATTCTGTGAAGGTTCTGATTTCTCTGGATCCTCACCAACACTTATGGTTATTGGACATTTCTATTCTAGCAATCCTAGGGGGTATGAAGTAGTATCTCTTTGTGGTTTTGATTTGCTTGACTAATGATACCAAGCATCTTTAATGTGCTTGTTGGCCATTTGTATATTTTCCTTGGAGAAATTATTCAGACCCTTTGCTCATTTTTAATACATTACTTATCTTTTTGTTATTGATTTGTAAGAGTTCTTTATATAGTCTGGATAAAAATTTTTTATTAGATATATGATTTGAAAATATATTCTTCCATTCTGTGGATTGTTGTGCTATATTCTCTGTGTGAATTATTTCATTTGATCTTTATAACAGACTTATGAAATATTATCCTCCTTTTTTTTAGACATCAGAAAACAGACTCAGAGTTGTTAGGAAAGAGCCAAACTCACAAGGCTAATATGGGATGATTCCATGATTTGAGCCCCAATCTTTATTGGAAGTTCAATTAAAGCTCTCCGTTCTCTTGACTTGATGCTTGTATACACTGTATGTATTTGATGAAAAAAATTAAATGTTATGATTGCATTGCTGTGTCTATATTTTACTCCTAGACGTTCCAGTGGATAAACACTGAAAAGAAAAACACTTTGGCAATACTTCTCAAGTTGATTATCTGGGGATCATGCTGATTCTCAGCAGGAAGGGGTAGCCACAAAACGCCTAAGGCAGGTTGAATTGATGTGCTGAGTCTGGATTTATAAGCACGGGGAATTGTTCTTTTAAAAGACAATGACAAAAAGAAACCTTTTAATGTGAGCCAGATGTAGCCATGATTTTGATTAAATGTTTGCTGGTAACCATACTTAGGTGGAACATCTGCCCACTGATGAGCTCCCTAGAGTTTTAGCAGGTGAATTTATGTAGAAAATACAACTCCAAGTACTTCTTCCTAAAGAGAGATGTTGGGGGGAAAAAAGTTCACTTTCTTTACTTCCATTTTTTTACACCTGCCATTTAAGAGGCATAGGTAAGTGCATTCCTGTATTGGGATAATACCACTTGTCCTTGGCCTCTCTGCGTCCTCAGTTTTACCTTTGCCGGTGCCCAGCATTGGTACGTACATCTATCTGGGCCACATGTGTGCGGGCATCTTGGGTTGTCCAAAAATAGTGCACAGCTCTGTATGCCTATAATAGCAACCTGCCGACATTAGAATATGCTGCTATTTTTCATACACACCCACACTCCTGAACACACTTACTCCTCTCCTTTCAAATCTATCCTTTTACATGTTCTGACTAGTTTATCTTTGGAAAGTGGGATCATCATGCAGGATACATGATATTTAGAGGAAACATGTTCCTATTGGTGTTTCTGGATTCTTCTGGGTTCTAGGTCAATCTTAATTAAGCAATCTCCGGTCAGAAGAGCTTTACTGAGCTCCCAGACTGCCATACAATCACAAGATTTATCTTCTCTCATCACTTACATGCAAGTCACTACCCTGCATAATTACCTATATTTTTATGCACATACAATTCGACTCATGACAGAATTGGACTCAACTCTCTTTCCAGCATCATCAAGTCCTTCTTTTATGTCCGCTATAACTGATAATCTGTTGTTAAGAAACTCTCCAGTAGCTTCAAATTTTTTTTTCTCAATGTTCATCTCTGTTTTATATCTGGAATGTGGTTGTGCCTGAAGGAAGTCACTTCCCCTGCAGTGCTCTTAGGGAAGCATGAGTTTACCTCACATACCCCAGGGGGTAGAGGCCTCATAATGTGAGTACCAAGCTTTTTCATACTCTCTTGGTGAATGTGTCATTAGTCTTGACATGCAAACCAAAATTTGCGTGAAGGAGTCATTCTGTCTCTGTGGAGTGGTCACAATTATTGGCCCTGGGAGCAAGATATCGAGGTACTTTCCACTACTACCAGGGCTCTTTCTTCTCTTCTTTTGCCTTCCTACCTGGCTCCACCGCAAGCTGATGAGCATGTGCTTTGAGCTACTGCCTACTGGCCAGCTGGTACTTCGAGCGGTGATCCTTTGTGCTACATTTGTGAATTCTATGGAGAGTCTGCTAAAGATTTGACCAACAGAAGTCAGTTTAGCAGATTGGCATAATATACAAGATTATTGGACTGGAGCCCTTGTTAAAGCAGTCGTGGATCGTGGATCGCATCCTGGACCTATCTGTGAGTCTCAGATTAAATCGTGTGTCTCAATTGCAAAGGACTATGTGACTGACACTAAGCTCGAGTATAACTCTTACCTTGTAAATATTGGTTGTATTGCAACCAAGTGTCATCCCCTTTCTGTATAGAGTAAGACGAAAGACTGATACTCTGTTTAATACATAGGCTTATTGGGTGGTCATTCATGTGGGAAAAGAACAGTCACTGTGCGGAATGCTGAAGTCACACTTCTAAAAGTAGACGACTCACTAGGACCTTACACAATGTTTCTGCTGCTGTTTATACCTCTCTCTCCCTCTCTCTCCCTCTCTCTCACAGACACACACACAAACACACAAGAGATTCTAATCCTCAGGGTTCTAGAGAAAAATATTGATGGCACTCCTGTGACAAAATCCAAAGGATTAATTTAACCATTGCCATGGGTAGTCCATAGCCCTGATGGTACTGACTTGCTTGTGGGTCCTCAGGAAGAAGAAACTTCTAAGTATGAGCACGGCAGAGAAGGACCTCACAGAAGTATATCCAGTAACCACACACACACACACACACACACACACACACACACACAGGAAAGTTGCCTGGTAGAACCAAGTGCCGAAGAGAAGTGTGATAATCCATGTGTCTAATGAGACTAAATTTTGAGCACATTTGTTCAGAATGATTTTAGGTAAGACATCCAAAATATTAGGTCATGTGCTACATTATTCACAATATACACAATGGACTATTATGCAGCCATGAGAAAGAAGGATATCCTGCCTTTTGCAACAACATGGATGGACCTTGGGGGAGTATTATGCTAAGTGAAATAAACCCGACAGAGGACAAATGCTTCATGGCATCAGTTATTTGTGGAATCTAAAAAGAAAAGAAAAACATCAAACTCCAAGAAACAGTGAGTGGAAAAGATTGCCAGGGCCTTAGGGTGAAGGAAATAGGTAAAGGTTGGAGAAAAAAAAAAAAAAGTTACAAACATTCAGCTCTTTCAGCTATAAGATTAATAATATCTGAGGATCTAATATAAAACCCAGAAACCAGAAAAATACCCCAAAACTGTCAAGGTCCTCAAATGCAAGACTTCTAAAAACTGTCACAGTAAAGAGGAGCGTAAAGAGGCATGCCATGTTGACTAAATGTAATGTGGTATTCTAGATGATAGAAAAAGGACATTAGATAAAAACGAAGGCAATCTGAATAAGGTACAGACTTGAGCGAATAATAGTTTCCTTGTTGGGGCACCGGGTGGCTCAGTGGGTTAAGCGTCTGACTTTGACTCAGGTCTTGATCTCATGGTTGGTGAATCTGCACCCTGCATCAGGCTTTCTGCTGTCACCAAACAGCCCACTTCAGTTCCTCTGTCCCCCTCTCTATGTGCCTTTCCTGCTCACATGCCCAAACCTGGGCTATCTCTCAAAAATAAATAAACATTAAAAAATTTTTTTTAAATAATAGCTTCATTGTTGGTCCACTAAGTTTAACAAAGGTATCCTACTAATGTAAGACATTAATAAGGGAAATTGGTCCTGGGCTATATGGATATTATGTTTACATTTTTTTGTATATTTAAAACTGTTCTAAAGTTAAGTTTATTAAGAAAACACAAAATACCAGGTCGTGAGTTGTGGGAGAGGACAAAGTGGAACACTGAAAGGGAGTAGCCATGGGGAATGACCTGGAGGAATCACCTCCCTGCCACGTGTTCCAAAAGAATTAAACCAGAGGTATGGGAAAGAATAACAGATCAGTTTGAGAGGGCTCTTTAGGGATTGTTGAGCAAGCTCCCCCTTTCTCTACCCAGAGCATCTAGACTCCTCTGCTTTCTTCCCCTCCTCCCTTGGATTGGTCAGGGTGGTGCTTTGTGATGCCCTGTCACTCCAGCCCTACCATTGGCTGGAGTAATTTCCTGCTGACCAATCAAAGC